>NW_010334372.1:3555-5931 GCF_000700745.2 Antrostomus carolinensis
CACCCAGGTACTTCAGCCTCTCCTCACACCCTTCCCCTCTAAACCCTCCCCCAATGTTGTTTCCTACTTTACTTGCTCCTTTCTACAGCTCCTGTATTTAACTCCTGAACCAAGCGGGTTTGCAGAACACTGAGGCACAGTCAGCGTTATCATTCACTCTCTTTGAAATACAATGACCTGAAGATCAGGCAGCCTGAAGCCCCCAGAACCAACACCAACACCCTGCCAGCCCCCCTGCTCACGGCTTTTGCCCTGGGGAGGCTGACGGTGGCCTTTGGGGTCACACAGGTTGGGTGCAGAATACTCACGCCGGGTCACGAGGGATTATCCACCTTTATTTAAATCCAGCGCTCGCCAGAGCCTGGCCGTGTCACTCTGGTGCATCTGGAAAACGTCCGCAGCAGTTGTGACACTGACATTCAAAATCTGCTACAGGTGTCACCACGTTGTTATACACAAACAGTGACAGAGACAACAACGTTGTACGTCACTTTCTCATGTCTTCCTACCATGTCTGTCAGAGCCACCGCGTGCACAGGTACAACGATGTCACGTAGAAGATCTCCACCTGGCTGTCAGGTTTCCTCACCTTGGCTTAAAAAGCAACAGAGCAACACAGGGAACTTCAAGCAGGATCCCCTTCTCCTTATTTATAACCACTTTATTTCAAACTGAACAGCACAGTGAGGATACATTAAATAGCTTCAGTTATTCTTTAGTATCATAATTAAACCACAGGTAAGTACGTTTGAAAATTAAGACAAGAGCAGCTCCAGGAAATCAGTCTCTCTCACCCTGGGATAAGTCCAGAAGAACTCATCTGGATGGGAACAGGACAGAGTCTCTCCACCAAAACTGTACCAGGTAATGAGTTTCTTTTGGTCCTGGAACGTAGACAGTGAGAAATTCACATTGTACCCTGGGATCAGCCTGCTCCGCATGTGCAATGTTTAAGTGTCTCCGTTTCTGTGTTCTCACAGCTATGGAAGCGCGTCCTCCTCCCCCTGAAAACACAGGGAACGGCTTCCCCTTCCCGGCACACGGCAGAGCAAGAGCCCAAGAGCAGACTGCACAGCTTATTGCTAAATAAAATAAAATAAAATAAAAAATCCCAAGCCCTGGTGACTGGGAAACGCTTTAGTTACACAGCCTGGCCCCGCATCCACACCAACCTGCACGCTATGCTATTAGCATTAAATTATGTTAATTAATCACATTCTTCTAATTCACAACATGCCAGAAAAAAGGGAAAAGCAAACTGAAAAAGGTTCTTTTGATCGTTATGTCATAACCCCCTGGAGATCAGACTGAAAACGGCAAAACACAGCTTTTATCCGCACTTGAAAGGATCTGTGAGTTCTGCCATCGCCCTTCACCGCTGTCTGAGACACGTTAATTGGGTTCCAGCAGATACAGCAGATGAGAAAACAAAACGTGAGAGACAAACCCCTGTCCCAGCTCTGCCCACAGGAGCTGTGCTGCTGGGGGAAACCTTCCCTGGACCAAAACCAGAGCAACAACAGAGCCCCCAGCTTCAAACCCCCCGGGACAGGGATGAGACCACACACACGAAGGATACGTGGGAGCAAAGTGCCAGACCCTGCTCTTGTCAGCCAAAACTGAAGTCTGTTTGGAAAACAAACAAACAAAAAACCCCCCAAAACCCCAAAAAGCCAAGCAAGCAGAGGCACGGGGAGCTTAAAGCATTCACCAAAGGTCTGAAACACAGCAAGGGAGAGCTGAAAGGCTGCACCCGAGTGAAGTCATCTGAGAATGAACACGGAATGAGAAGAATCACCGTAATTTAATTACCACCTTTTCCTCCAGGGCAGGAGGTCACTTTTACTCTGAGAAAACGACTTCTATCAGGAAGAAACAGGATTTTTTGGTATCAGTTTCCCACTGTGCTCTTTAGTCTGTAACCCAAAGCTGGGTTTTTACAGCACTTTTGTGAGGACCTGTAACAGAGGCTGCTTGTCTGGAGAGGTGCTGCCAACCCATGTGGCACCTCAGCAATTAACAAATTAACAAAGCCTGTTCCTCTGAAAGACTTAACGAACATAAACTGGATGAAACACTCAACCCTGACCCTGTGCAGAATCCCAAGCAGCAGATTAAAGAACAGCAAACTGGCGTTATTTTCTCAAGCCTGCGAGCTCTTGTTGTTTTGAAACATGTCCCCCCCCCGCCCCCTCCAAAAAAAAAATAATAATTAAAACCCCCTCCAAAAAAATAATAATAATAGAAAAAAAAATCAAAGGAGAATTTAAATCTGGCAAAACAGAGTGAAAGTAATCTCCAGAAAACAGAGAACCTAAAGACTCCTCTAAACAGTTTATGTTGACAAGTTAAACAGCAGGTGAAGGCGTGAAGGAG
>NW_010334373.1:0-326 GCF_000700745.2 Antrostomus carolinensis
GGTACTTACAATGGGTCCGGGTGGCCCTGGAGGTCCTCGCAGTCCTGGTGAGCCCTGGGGACAGATGGCTGTGTCAGATGTGACGATGCTGGGGGACACGGGTCTGGCCCCGCTCCAGCTCTGAGGGACCAGCTGTGGGAAGGGCTGGGATGGTGGGTGGGGGGCTGAGAAGTGGGGCAGCGCTGTGGGGAGAGCACCCACCTGCTCGCCTCTCTCGCCGGGGACACCCGGGGCACCTGGCAGCCCAGGATCACCCACACAGTCCGGGTCGGGGCTGTCACCCTGCGGGGAGCGGGGACATGTCAGGATCTGTGCCAGCTCTGCCC
>NW_010334373.1:368-1111 GCF_000700745.2 Antrostomus carolinensis
CAAAGCCCCGGCTGCTCCCGGAATGGGGGGACAGTGCCAGGTCCTGCCCCAGCTGGGACCATCCCTGCAGCACCCTGGGGACTCAGCTCAGCCCCAGGGACAGGGCAGGGGGTGCTGGGCAGCAGGGTTCACTCACCCGAGCCTCCTCCGCTCTCGGGAACTGGGCAAAGCACTGCAAGAAAACCCAGGAGTCACCTGGGGATCCCCTGGCAGGGGTGCACTGGAGGAGCTGTGGGGCATGGGGGGGCACAGAGCCCCACATCCCGCACCCCTTGGGGGCTCAGCACCCACTGCTCCAACCTGCACCTGTCCCTGCAAGGGACAAACCTGTAACCCCGGACCCCACTGGGGCAAGTGGAAGCTGTGTATGGGAGGACCAGCGTGCCCCAAGCGTGCCCTGAGCGTGCCCCAAGCTTGCCCTGAGCGTGCCCAGCTTTAGGGGACTTAGAAACATCTCTGCACTTCATCCCCAGACCCACCAGGACCAGGGGTTTTTGGGCACTGGGATTCCCACCCTGAGGTGGGTGAATACTCACGCGGGCACAGCTCTCACTGCCGGGGGCACCCGGCATGCCCCCGTCCCCCTCCTCGCCCTTGACACTGCTGGGTGCTGTGAAGGCTGCCTGCAGCTGGGCGCAGTCCCCGCAGAGGCTCTGGGAGCAAGTGGGGAGTCAGGGGTGCCCCAAAGTGCTTGGGGTCCCCTGGGCACAACCCACAGCAGAAAGGTGCATCGTCCCCACACT
>NW_010334373.1:1222-1567 GCF_000700745.2 Antrostomus carolinensis
GGCCCTGCCACGGGCACAGCTGCTACCTACCAGGTCGCCAGCGGGTCCTGGCAGTCCCGGTAAACCGTTGTGTCCTGGGATCCCCTAAAGCCAAGGGGAGAGGTTGAGTATCTCAGCCCTGTGCTCAGAGCTGGGCAGGATCAGTCCCCGCTCACCCGCTGCTGCTCCCGTCTCCCATCGCTCACCTGGCGGCCGTCCTGGCAGTCCCGGTAAACCGTTGTGTCCTGGGATCCCCTAAAGCCAAGGGGAGAGGTTGAGTATCTCAGCCCTGTGCTCAGAGCTGGGCAGGATCAGTCCCCGCTCACCCGCTGCTGCTCCCGTCTCCCATCGCTCACCTGGCGGCCG
>NW_010334374.1:0-5985 GCF_000700745.2 Antrostomus carolinensis
ATAAAAAAATCTGTTACAATGCTTTTCTCATCATTTCCACATCTCTTTACTCCCCTCACATGCTCCACGCGTGACGATTCAGTCCCGTCCCGCTATGCAATCCTTGCTCTGCTCCAGGGGCTTGCCGTGGTCTCCCCTCCACCCCGCACACGTGGGAAAGAATCAAGTGTGCATGAGAAACACCAACATCACAACTACCTTCTGTACTCGGGAAGCTGGAATGGTTTCGGGCCAGCTGGATGACGTTAAGTCAGTCAACAGGCAGCAGAGAACGAAGCTGGGCTCAGACATGCTTCTACCAACTCTGGAGGCTACAAGAGTTTTACCTCTGGCAATAGCAAACAGTGTTTTTGGCAGGGGTGGCGTTAAAAAAAAAAAAGCTTGCGGCTTAGTCACCTTGGCTGAATCAGTGCAGAGTTTGTGATTGTGAGTGCAGGAGTGGTGAAGGGGTTGCGTTTAAGCCCAACTGGCCTTCACACATAACAAAGCTTCCTACCAGATGCTAACAACAACAGCAGCAGCATGTATCTCTCTCTGGAGTACCCAGTAATATGCCAGGACATACCAAGGCTTCACAAAGTGTGCAAAATGCATTTGGTCAATATAAACATTTGATTAAAAAAAATAATAAATGATCAAACAAGAAACAGAATAAAATACTGGTTTTGCAACCTCGTCTGTACAAACAGTCAGGAACTTACATATTTAAAAAGAGTTTGAACCCAAAGCTCGAGTAAGATCTAACTTTTCTTTTTTTTTAAATCAAAAAAAAAAAAAAAGTAAACTTGGGTTTTAAAACAGTCTTGGCCCAACACCTTTTGTTCAAGGTTTCCAAGTGCATAAATCTCACTTTCCACAGCAAGCTAACCCCGGTAGCTCTTCACACGTGTGCGTGTTCTGACAGTCCCAATGCACCCAGGAAAGCGGTTATTGCCGGTAACAGCTGCGTTCAAAACGCTGTAACATCGCCCGTATTAAATAACCCCCTGTAAGAAGACTACCTCTTCAAACCACTTTGATCAGGATACTAATGAACGGCATCAGCCTTCATAAAGCAGCGATCAGGCACCTCTGCCCAGAGAAGCTAGTCGTTTCAGAGCTGCCTGGCAAGACAGATACTTTTGTAAGACTTGAAATGCTCAAGAGAAGCAAATCGATGCTCAAGTTCCCAACCAGACAGCATCCCCTTCATGTGGACTCCAAAGTGTTCAGCTGAAAAAGGTTGTGGTTGGTGGGGGTGGTGAAGTAGAGCTGTTCACTGGGCGAGCGGTTGTCACAAGGGCTGTTGAGTCCCAGAGTCCTCTCAAAATCCAGGAGCTGGCCCATGAAGTTAAAGTTTGGGGAAATGTTGGATTTTTTCCTTTTCACAAAGTCATAGGCATCGTTCAGGGACAAGTTGAGTTTTTGCATCAAGTAGGCGACAGTGACTGTTACGGACCGGCTGATGCCAGCGAGGCAGTGAACAAGGATCCCACACTTCTTGGAACGGGCCTCATCTGAAACAAGACAAGGGGAAGGGGGAGTCTATTATTCTGCACCAAAAACACACGGCTTTGGAGCAGGGCCAGGTGGCAGCTGCAAGCTCCCAAGACCAGGACGACTGCCAGAACTGGATCCTCTGCTCCTAGTGACACCATCTCGTGTCCCTTTGACACCCACACCTCTCCCCAAAGGGTTCCTGAGATAGTCCCACCACACAGCAAAGCTGCACAACCCTGTTCCAAATACCAAGGTTAAGCATCTCACATGCTTGAGAAGTATTAATCAAGCCTGGCAACACAACCCTTGCCCGGGGAGCATCGGTACCATCTATTCAGACAGAGAAATGGAGTAACCGAGAAAAGGCAGGTGGAGCTGGAGACAACAGCTCCAGGGAGATGCTGGTGGTTAGGCATAGCACACCCACCTCAACACCAGCTAACTGGGGAAGGCTGCACACTTGATGCGAGGCTACAGCCCAGCACCAGGAAAGCTATTCTCTTAGCAAGTTATTCTCTTAGGACAAGGTTCTTGTCCTCCTTCCACTAGAAAGTCATCTGAATGCAGTCAAAGCCAATTTAAGCAGAGTCTGAAGTGCAGGAACTTCCTTTATTGTGAAACTGTTCTTTAGGATCGACAGAAACGCACTTCACTACAAACAAACGCTTGTGTTGGAGGAGGCTTTCAGGATGAATGGTAGCAGAAAACAGGAATGCAGCCTGGACCAAAAAATGGCGAGAGAACAGCGAGGAAATTTCCCTTCCCTTGCCACCGATTGAAAAGCGCACACACACTCATTGTCTCTCGCACAGCCGGAACAGCATGATCCCTTTATGAATTGACATCTTAGTGCTGAAAGAGGGACATGCCGCTGAGAGCGCTGAATGCACGCAAGTACCCAGCGCTACTTACTTCTGGACAGCCCTATTTGAAGTCAGTCATTTGACTGAGAACTTGGCGGGGAGGGAGAAGGTGGCAGGAGAAAGAGGATCCTCAGGCAAAGCTGGAGGTAAGAGACACTCTGGCACCACGAGTGCAGAGAAGGGCAAAGAAGATGCAGGCAAAACAAAACCCAGACCCAAGCCACAACAGGTTTTTTCTGCCCCTGCTTCCAAAGCCAGGCAAGAATTTCCAGTCCAGTGGGCAATCATCCCCCCAGCATTCCCAGTCTTCCCCCCCCAGCCTCTCCCTGTTCACCGTTTTTTGAGACATTTTTGCCTTCATCTGACCTTCGCCAAATTTCTTGGTGTTTGGTTTTAGAGTGAGGTAATCCTCCATTTCCTGTCATTAACTGGAAAGCACAAGTGCGGCGTTCACAGAACAGACAGATCCCAAATGCCACATGCCAGCAGGGACCTCATACCTCACCCCTGACGTCTACTACCACGCTCCATGCAGGAAGTATGGATGGGACAACAGACAGGTCTCTACCAACACAGTGAAGCACCTGCTTCTGACCACAGTCATGTTACTAGAGGACAGAAGCTGGGGGGAAAGGAGAGCGCATGGGAACCAGGACTTCCGATGTCTGAAAAGCAGCTGAGGACCTACCACCGCTCTGCCCCGTTTCAGGCCTTACAGCACAGCAAGCAAACGTAGGCAGCAGGGTCCAAAACAGAGGGGGTAACAAAGCAGCCTTGAAACGGGCTGCAGAGATTTCAGTCCGAAGGTAAAGGTCCCCCTCACCTTTACCTACACCAATGTTTTCAACCAGCTACGAAGCCATGAGGCTTTTAATAGTTAATGGTGGTAATGACTACCTGTGACATTCACCCCCCCTTAAATCAGAACTGATTAGGCTAACGACCATCACCAGCAGACAACACAGGTCCTGCTGGATGTGTACATCCCTACTCAGCCCAACAGACACTTCTCACAGAATAAGATACAATTTTCAAAGTCAACACTAGCCTAAGAGAAGCGACCTGCCCCCCTGTACCTCTCCCCACAACTAGCCAAAGCTGTCTCAGGGGTTTTCTGCACAGCAGTTTTTTCCAGTTGAGCTCTGCAGTGTAATTATAATCACTAACTCACTGCATTGACACTTACCTTAGAAGATGTATCCATACAAGGAGTTAGCTATGCTAGGGTGACTTACAGCAGGATCACAACTACACTAGCAAATCCCCCCAGGAAAACAAAACATCCATCCTCCCAGATTTTAACCACACTTGGGGCTAAGGAATTGCTGGCACCAGTCATGTTAACGCAACTCCCATCAACACTCATCCCTCCAAGCAAAGCAGGCAGAGGAGCTCCCCACCACCCTGGATCAGCCATTTCACACAAGTACAAATCCCCATACAAGGGCAAGAGACAGCAGGGACGGCTCCAGCAGGGCCAGTCCTACCACTTGCAGTTAACCCAGCTGGGGAACTGTAAGGTGGATGAATTTTGGAAGGGGAAACCTCCCTGAACCCAGCCAGGGTGACACACACCAGAAGCCTAACACTCAACTGCTAAGTTAGTGCCAGTGCTGTGCCCAGGAGAGGTGAGGCCAGAGACCAAGCAACAGCCCTGGGAAGCTGCTTGCCACATTCCCAAGGGGTGAGTATGAAAAGAGAGAGATGTTCTGCCAACTACCTACCAATGAAAGCAATGGCCTCGGGAAAGAACTGTGAGAGGTTCTGGCTCCAGTGATCTGAGATGGGGATCTGCTTGTACTTGAACTCTCCGTCATGCTCAAACATGTTTGGCAGGTTGGGAGTCACATTCAGGATGTATTTAATGCCATATTTGCCCAGGACATCCAAGTTGGTCGAATCTTTGGCACAGCCTAGGTACAGGTAAGGTAGGATCTGGACCGGAAAGGCAGGCTGATTGTTAGGGATGGGGCTCCCATCCGACTCCGTGGCACTGCTGGGTTCCCGGTCAGATTCACCATCCGAACAGTCAGAGCTTATCCGCAGCCCTCCCAGGCCAAGGACTGATGCTGGGGGAGAGTTGCTGGGCGAGGAGCTGTCAAGGTTCGTCTCGCAGTGCTCTGAATATTCAGTCTGAAACTTGTTAAAGCCACCTGGGAAGGGGGAAAGGAGAGAGGGAAGGGGAGAAGCAGAGAGAAAAAGATGGTTTATTCTTCAGAATGGGAGATCCTTCTACCCAGACACACGTGCATGATACTTAGCAAGTCTTTGCCAGCAAAAAGTTGGCACACCTTCAGCTTCATGCCAAGAAAAGCTTCCCCCTGCTCCCTCATCTTTCCTGGGCAGATTGCTACTGAGCAAACAGATCCCCAGAAACCAGAGAGAGTTTCTTAGCAAGTTCGATATTGCTTGTGATAAATAGGGGCCAAATCTCAATCACAAAAGAAATAAACATCCAAAAATAAAATCAATGGCAAGAGACAATCTCACCCCATTTATCTTCTCAGAAATAGGGGTCTGGGGCAGTTTAGGCAAGAGCTATTATGCCACCTAGACAGAAAAGCACGAAAGTATCTGTGGCTGAAAAGATAAAGCAAAAACCACCACATACCCAGCCCAGGCACTAAAACCCAATATAATAATTCACCTTTAAGCAGGAAAAAAGGTGGTAAGTTTTTCCAAAGAGCAACCCTCACACCTATTTTATCACTACAAACACATTTTGTGACAGAGCAGTGCCACAGGTTTGTTCTTCACCCAAACCACAGTAGGCTTGAGGAGGGATGGGGCCCCTCATGTCTGCTCCCAAGTCCTTTGCTCCAGCTCCTCAGCTCAACAATTTGGGAAGGAAGGCAGAGAAGCAAAAAAATCCCACCCATCTCCCTCCTTTCCAGGCAATATTCAACGAGAGCTCAGCCATCGGTATCTGACACTGACAAATGGTTTAATTAGAAAGGCCTCCTGGAAACTTTGTTAGTGGGCTCGGCGGTTGCGGCGGGGTCACTGAGCAGGACAGACAGCTCCTGCTCAGCTCAACAATTTGGGAAGGAAGGCAGAGAAGCAAAAAAATCCCACCCATCTCCCTCCTTTCCAGGCAATATTCAACGAGAGCTCAGCCATCGGTATCTGACACTGACAAATGGTTTAATTAGAAAGGCCTCCTGGAAACTTTGTTAGTGGGCTCGGCGGTTGCGGCGGGGTCACTGAGCAGGACAGACAGCTCCTGCCATATCCATTCATGAAAAAGGCTCGTCCTCGCCCTCCTCCTTCCCCCCGCGCCGCCAGACAGCACCGAGGAGCCATTTTGGAATTTTAATTGGAAACATTTCCCACCGAGGCTCCCGGAAAAAGGCAGAGAAAGGGGATCAGCTCCTCCCCTGCCCATCGGGGAGAGCTTAGGAGGAACTTCAAAGCTGCTCCTTCCTGCTAGGGATGAGGACGACGGGGAGAGAAACGGGAAGACAAAGAGAAGGAGCAATGGGAGCCCATTGGGAAACCCCAAACTGGGATGGGATGGGAGACTGACCCACCGACACGGGCAGGGAGCGGAGGGACTGGGGGAGAAATCAGATCAACCCCTGTGCTTACCCCCCCTGTCCCCATCTCACCTTTGGAGGAGGCTTGTGCAGGCAGCTCAGCCCTG
>NW_010334375.1:0-582 GCF_000700745.2 Antrostomus carolinensis
TCCCCAGGGGTTTGACACCGTCCCGTCCATGCTGCCAGCACCCCCGTGCCATGGAGCCTGCTGTAGTTGATGATTTTTTCTATTTTTTTTTCTCCTCTTAATCATATTCCCTCTGGCAATGAAATAAATCTCAGTTCTTTAGGGCATGAGAGCGAGTTAACTCCCCAGGGGTTTGACACCGTCCCGTCCATGCTGCCAGCACCCCCGTGCCATGGAGCCTGCTGTAGTTGATGATTTTTTCTATTTTTTTTTCTCCTCTTAATCATATTCCCTCTGGCAATGAAATAAATCTCAGTTCTTTAGGGCATGAGAGCGAGTTAACCCTTTCCTTGAAAAAAAAAGGACCTCAATCAGGACAAAGATGTAGGTTGTCAGGGTTTGCAGAGTGGGTGCCCAAGCGTCTGTGGTTTCTGAGCACTGACATTAGGCCAGTTCGATACTGGAAGCTGTGGGGAGAGTGACCGGGGCTCGTAGCCCAGCAGTGGGTGAGGAACCCTGCCCTGTACATGGTCCAGCTTTGTGGTGGCCGTGCCAGGTGGTGCCAGCCCAGCCAGGAAGGTCCGGGTGGGCACCAGGGGCTGA
>NW_010334376.1:0-1452 GCF_000700745.2 Antrostomus carolinensis
CACACTGCTGGCTCATGGCCACCCTGCTGCCAACCACGCTACACCTTCTGTTCCAAGTGTGCTCTCAAGGTGCCCATGACCATTCCAATGGATTCCACTTCTACTGCTCGATGATCCCAATTCTACAGTCTGCTGGAGGCTTTGGTGTGTGTTTCACAGTGCTGTGGTGAGCTCTTACACGGCAGTGCAATTACATTTCTATTTGTTTCCAGTAGTGGCATGAACTTTAGAGGGGTTCTTGGCATTCAAACCCTGTGCTGGAGCGCTGGCTGAAGCCGTTAAGAAATTCTCTCCCTCCATACACAGCCTTAACCAGGCTTTTCAGAAACATTATTCCCTTCGGAAAAAAAGAGTTTGTGAATTAAAAAGTTCAGAGGATGTGTAATTGGAACCAGCTCCATCCAATAATGGCTGTGGACTGGAATTCCCTTCATGCCCTGAGGGACATTGTACTTTGCTTCCAAGCTAGAAGAATATTAATTCCCATTGACAGCACCCTTTATTTCTGAGCACTCAGACTGGCTGTTACCTGCTCTGGGACAGGAGGAGAAAGTCTCCTGTGATCAGAATTGTCATTTCTTCCACAAAATCTGTTGTGCAGGTGTCAGGCTAACCAGCTGAGACTAGGCTGTTAGCTGGTGCGTATGACCATAGCCCCAGTGATTTCCGTTAACCAAATGGAGTTTGACAGAAGACTCCCAAGTTTAGACGCACAATCATGGAACAACAACAACAACAACAAGTCCAATTAGTCTTTACTAGGAGTTCAAGTGACTTCACATTACATCTTGCTAGGAGCACTGAACCTTTTAGCACCATGCCATGGCACTGGTGCTGCCATGACTCGGAATGAAGACTGCCACTTACTGCTGCACCTCCTCCTGTTTTTATTCAAAGTCTTCAATCCCAGCTGCAGACCTAGACTGTCTCACTTAGCTTATAATAGCTGACATGAGTGCAGCCTCAGGAAGCGGAGCTGTAGGCCACTGGGTGTGTTGCTAAACAGACTTTTTCAACTCTGTGAAGGAGGGTCCAGCAGCCACAGTGAAAACTTGTCACAGTCTGTCTGCTTTGGAGTCACCCTGAATCCCACTTTCCTATGAATTTTGTCGTCCTAAAGTCAAGGATTTCACTCCAATTCTTCTTAAAGGAGAGAACCACACCCTTGCAGGTGTCAGGAATACAACACAAACAATGCCCAGTCTTATTCCTCAAACATTCCTAACTGACAGTCGGGAACAAGATGAGCCTTGATTTGTGCCTGTTCTCAGGCATAAATCCTGGGCTTGTATCAAAAAATAGCGTGGCCAGTAGGACCAGGGAAGTTCTCTTACCCCTGTAGTCAGCACTGGTGAGGCTGCACCTTGAGTACTATGTTCAGTTTTGAGTCCCTCACTACAAGAAGGACATGGAGGTGCTGAAGCATGTCCAGAGAAGGGCAATGAAGCTGGA
>NW_010334376.1:1564-29288 GCF_000700745.2 Antrostomus carolinensis
GGAGGAGGGTGGAGAGAGGTGGGGGTGGGTCTGTTCAAGCAAGGACCAAGGGACAGGACAAGAGGAAATGGGCTCCAGTTGCCCCAGGGGAGTTGTAGATTGGATCTGAGGAAAAACTTCTTCACCCCAAGGGCAGTCCAGCACTGGAACAGGCTGCCCAGGGAGGTGGTGGAGTCACCTTCCCTGGTGGGATTTAACAGACGGGCAGACGAGGTGCTCAGGGACATGGGTTAGAGGTGGGATTGGCAGTGTTGGGTTTGTGGTTGGACTCAATGATCTTGTAGGTCTTTTCCAACCACTATGATTCTGTGATTCAGTATTTTTTCATTTTTTCTTCTATAAAGGCTCCTTATGCTGCAGTTTCTACTGGTGAGAGGAAACTAAGATATCAAACACAAGCAAAAGGCTCATTTCCCTTTCTGTAATCCAATCAACCGCAGTGATTTAGTCAGAAGTGCAGAGAGACTGGTGCAAAGTGCTGAAGAATCTTATAGAAGCTTATGGAGGGTCTCAAAGCAGTAGAGTGACATATTCTTGTGGGAATTCACATAATCCAGCCTGTGCACTTGCTCTAGGACAACAGAATAAGCTTAAGGAAATCAGTTGTCTTTTCAAGGAATGTTGGTTTCATATGTGGGATCTTTACCTGCAGCCTATAGTCAAGCAGGACAGCTCTTAGTTCTGTCCAAGATGGCTTGTGATCTGAGCAGTTATTTTCGAAAGGGATTCAGTTAAAGGCACAGAAACTGGCTTTTCAGGAGGTCGTGGTGGGATTGAAAATCTCAGGTTTGAAATCTGAATGTCAGCGTTCCCGTCAGTTCTGAATGAGGTGAAAAGGCTGAGTCTTCCAAAGTCAACAAGAAATTCCAGGTGCTTAGTTTCCATTGACACTCATGGAGAAGGAGCAGTTAGATCCTCCTAGTCAGACTTGAATCCCTAAATATATAGTATATTCTAGTATATTTTGCAAGAGAAAGGGTTTGTTTAGATATCCTTGGCTTAAAGCTCCTCCTAACACAGCTCTGCAGCAATGCTGACTGCCAAGTCCCACCAAAGGGATGACCAGACGTCAGTGGCAAACTCTGTCTCCTTCTTACCCCCCCCTTGTAAAGCACTTAGGGGATTAATGGAAGTATTAAAAACGTTGTTTATTGTTCTTATTCCAAACACCTGCCCTACCTTAATTTTACAAAAGATATTAATAGTGCCAGAGAGGGCGAGATATCTTCAGTGTCTTCTTTGCCCAGCTGTGCCCCTCACACATGTTGGGGACTCAAGACAATTAAGTTCAGCATCAAGACATTAATTTTGATCTTTTTCACATCTTCTACAGCAGTCAGGTTTCTAATATTTTCCCCTCCCTAATATGATGCAATCACACATGTGTCCGTGGTCACCACGTGCTATGTCCCAGATCAAGGAACAATGCCATTCTCACCACTACAACGTGACAGCAGCCATCATCGTGCCAGTAGATGGGGTGGGTAGGGGAGAGGAGGTGGGGATGTCTTCATGGGTAGTTTTGGACTGTACTAACACCATTTTACAAGGAGATAAACTTCACTTCTGAGGTGAAATTCAGTCACCCTAAACCAAGATGGATCATGCTACCAAAGGAGGGAGGAAGCACTGCACTTAGGCCATGATGATGGAACTGTGCTATCAGGATCTAGTGGCTAGTTTCCAAGAGGTTAGCTTCTCCACGTTGAGAAATAACATAGATTAGTTAGAATTCAGAAGCCTTTTCCATTGAGTGCAAGCATAAAGAGTTTTTATAATCTCTCTCTGGCACCATTTGAGAATATTTATGAACATAAAACTGGCTAAGAAACCACCCACATATTTTCAATTTATGATAAGGTCTCTTGAGAACCTGTATCTTCCAATAAAATGTGACGCTTAACAATCAGCAAACTGTTTTTTGTTCCTAGATTTTCCATTGGAAGGTCATTAAAAAAAGTTAACCAACATTTAAAATTTTTCAAGTGTTCCTTCTGGGCCAGAAAAATCACTTTTTGTCAGGAGAATGTTTGGACTCGAGCAATTTTTGACCAGTTGTTGTTTAATAAGTTGTCATTCAGACAAAAAACTTGAGGGCTTTGACTTCTTTTGCTTCAACCAGAAGTGATACGGGTCATGGCATCTGTGGAGCAAGCTGTCAAAAACCAAATCAACTATTTTGCCTTTAATTATACCCATTACCAGAGCAAGGAAACTTCCTACTCGTGATTCCAAGAATAGCAACGATGCCTTTTGAAAGGAGATTAATGGAAATTTCAAGTGTGCCAGTACTCCTCAACTCTGAAAGCTTTTCCATTGATGCCAAGCAGCAAGATCAGTCTGCGGGAGGAAGGAGCCTGCACAGCAGTGATGTCACGTTCAGGATTGATGACTTAAGTTGCAGTGTGATGAAAACTCCTCGCTACTCCACATGAGTAAGCACAGTTATATAGCAAGATGACCTTCCTGCTGGCAGGCTCCACAGAAGAACTCATGCCCGTGGGAATCTGCAAAGGTTAATGACCTTCTTGAAGCTAAAATCAAAGACAAGGCACGATGCTAGAACGAGATGCAAGGGGGAAGAAGGCTGCTTTGCATTTGTGTGCATCTCATGGCCCAGTGCTTTCATCTTCTTTCCTCATACTGGAAATTCCACATAAAGGGATATGTGTTGGGATCAATCACAGAAGGGGATAAGCCTCATTGTGTGGGGGCTGCATTTAGTTTGCCTGTGTTGTCTGATGCAGAGAGAGTGTCTCAAATGCTGGGATGAAAGTTTGTTGGTATTCCTGTTGGCTGGCTGAGGCTTCCATTTTGCTGGCTCTCTATCTCTCCTTGCAGGAGCTGTTAGTGATAATCAATTAGTAAAAGAGATTGATTGTTGCCTGTCAGGGCACGTTGCAACTTTTCAGTCTGATTATTTTCTTTTATCAACCCAAATTAAGTATCTTGCTTATGCTGCATTTCCCACCTCCTGATATACCTCCTGCCTGAATGGGAGCAGGCAAGGTGTGAGGGCTGGAGTAGATTGTTAATGGATGCCTTGGGGAAAGTTGACATTTGTAATGATCCCATGAAATAGACCCAAGTTCTAGACATATCCTTTATCTCTGGTTTTCTTTGTGCCTTATGTGCACCTGCTTTTTACGGTGTAGTAGGAGAGATGGAGAATGTTTGGTTTAAGTAAGCCTGGAGACTGGAGGATATAATCCAGATGACATCTACTCATTCTCACAGAGATCCTCTTTTAGCTCAAGCAGGAGAAGGTTCCTTCGCTGTAAGAAGACATCAGGGGCTCTATTTCTCCACTCTCAACATACAAACAGATGTTTAGCCAGATGCTGCCGTGCCCATTTGTACCACTTTCATGAGCTTTAGTGGTGATTGGAACTGAAAGGTGTTGCTTATTTGTTGTGCTGCCAATTAACTGGAGGTTCTCACTGTGTTATTGAGGCTGTATGTGCTCTTCTGGAGAGGAGGAGACTGGTTAAAATACGTGTAAAGCTATAACCTGTTAGTAACGAGTGAGCAGTACAGGTCAGCTGCATTCCTGTTCCTGTGGTTTGGTAGTGGTGTGAACCATTTCAGTCTGGTTCATTTTGGGTTGCTTTCGCTACTTGCAATGAATAGCTTGGTTTGCTCAGCCTGGAAGGACCAGGTTTGTCCTGCTCAGGTTCAAGGCCTTTTTTGGTTATGTGAGCTCATTTGCTCTTCCAGTAACAGGTTTCATAGCACCTGCAGCCCCGTCAGAGCAAGGATAATACTTAATTCATAGTGCTTCTGAGACAGACATACTCTGGTAGGACCAGAGTTTAGGCTGTGTAGAAGAAGACCTGGATTTAGATGCCATTCTTTTCAAGGAGAGGTGCCCAGTTGTGCTCTTTGGGACTGATACCCAGTAAAGAAACTTAACTTCAGGGGAGCAGCTGGCCAGGTGAGCTGCTGGGCAGAAGTGACTTGCCTTCTGTTCTCTAGGAAGTTTCTCCCTTATTTAAAAAGGCTTTTTGCTCTGCAAGTTATCACAGCTCAGGGCAGGGGGAAGCAGTTGTGAGAGGGCTGGATTTGATGGCTACAAGCTTTCGCAGTTAAGCGTAGGTTGTTCTGTCTCTTAAGCAGCACACACATTCTTCACCTCCCAGCTTGATGAATTCTTTGTGCTGGTTTCTTCCTCTTTGGCTCCTGTTCAATATGATGTTAAGTACCTACTTAATCCTTTGCAATAGTTTGAGCTGCTGAATAGAGAGAGGAAGCTTGGGCTAAGGCTTAGAAACCAGGCCTGAGGTGTTGGAAAGGTAGGAGCTGCATGCTACAGACAAGCTTGCTGTGTGACAGGGTGATAGTTTAACGGGGCTGGCAGCCAAACAAGACACAGCCACTCACACCCCACCCAGGGAATTGGGGAGAGAATTGGAGGGGTAAAGGTGAGGAGACTTGGAGGCTGAGATCAGAACAATTTAATAATTAGATTTTAAAAAATTAAAATAATAATGAGAATGATAACTAATATATATATATATATATATAAATGAGTGATGCCCAGTACAACTGCTGACCACCCACCGATAGTGATCCCAAAGGAGCAAAAAGGAACCCTGAACCCAAAACCACAATCCTGCAATCAGGAAAAGCAAGCTTGAGCACTTCCAGAGAGAATCCCCCCGATTTCCAGTCAGCCCTGGTTCATGTCCTGCCCATGCCGGGATAGGAGATGGAATATCTCATTGGCAGAGCCAAATGCCAATTTGGGGTTTTGCTAATTACTGCGCTTCCCCCCTCCCAGCCCTTTGCACCTGCAACTCCCCAAACACGATGAGCTTGGGCTGCAGCAGCAACTAATGACATTGGTACCTGATCAACATTCTTCTCATCACAAATCCCACACTGAACCCAACACACAGCTGCTCCAGCTGCTGAGAAGAACATTAACTCTGTCCCAGCAAAACCAGGACAGACAGTGGGCTAATTGTATTGCCTCACTTTATTTTAGCATCCCTCTGTGTGACTAGAGGAGTGTTACTCATTTCCCTTGCAGGGGGTAGCACGAGGTGGATGCTGGTGGGGTTTATGAAGAGCTTTGAGAATGGTGCCTGTGAAAGATGAAGAGTTTCGCTGCAGTGAGCGCTGGATGACTGGACATATTTTTGTGGAGCACTTTGTGGAGCAAAGAAAAGGGTGGAACTGTGCATTATTGTCACAAAGGGGAGACAGTTTCTGAGACAGCTTTTGAATTTGAATTCTAGGTATAATTTTAATGCAAGAATATATTTTAATTTAGGTGCTACAACTTCAGAAATTAAGAGTAGAGGCTGAATCAGGCATCCGTACTGAAATATTCCTAGTGCTGCCCCAGAGCCAGCACTGAGCTTTGGCCCTTGAGAGCTTCTGAGGGCAAGAGTCACCTATTGTGCTTAACAGCTCCCATTTTCTCTTTGAGTCAGGTTCTGTGGAGCAGTTTGAGGTCCCAACACTGTTTGGTGGGAGAGCAGTTTTAAATTGCTTACCCATGTTCCTATTTTTCCAGCACACATAGTGATTAAGACATACGGGTGACAACACAACTTAACTGTCCCAATAGGTAGAAGATGGACCCTGAAAAGAGGTAAGAGTTGCCTGGGAAAAGTCAAGGAGAACAAAACCAGTGAGAATGTTCTGCTAGTCTCTGAACAGAGATTAATAAAATTTCTGGTATTTCAATATGTTTTGACAATTAAATCCGTAGATGGGTGTGGCATTCCAAATGCATTGGTACAATTTGCCAGTGAGAAGACTAAAGAAAAAATTATGGAGGCTGAAATTCAGATCCAGCTTTGCATTCTTGCAGGTAATTTTTGGATTCAGAGCTCATTTTGGAAGGTAGAGAGGCATAGGTTCAGGTCCCTGCAGATTCAGAGCAAAGGTTTTCCTCTCCAGTCACTCTGAATTAGGGGTGGAAAAGGAACACTGCTCACTCAGTCATCCACATGCCATGTCAACAACCAGAAAAGCCCGTCACGCAGGTCGTACATAGACAATCAGAGGTCTCCTTTTGGCCTTCTGGCACACTCCTGAGAGGACAGTGTAAGACAAGATAGGAGATAACTAAACATAGAGATCATTCCTGATGCTCTTTTCCTTTCAAATGGAATTTAACCCTGGTGAGAAGTTCAGAATTGACGTTACTATGGCCTGAGATTTCCTGTTTACCTCAGAAAACAAGCCCAGCACAGGCCCTGGTAGCTCAGGCTTCCATGAAGTGCCTCAATAAATCATTGTCACCCCTCACCCGAAGGGATGTGCTGCAGGAACACAGGGGTAGCATCCTTGCAGCCACCACCACTTCACTCTTTCAAAGTGTCTTCAGCTCAAGGAACAAAGGTCTTTCCAGACATTTTTAAACGATGTGCTCAGCACTTGCAAAAGGGTCACGAGGAAAAACTTCTTTGGTGTGAGGGTGTCAGAGCCATATTGTTTCCTGATTCTCCCATTTGAAATGGCAAGAAATGACATTTCTCATCCAACAGACACAAGAATAAGATCTGTTCCTAAGTAGGAAGAGCCTTCATTTGAATGCAGATAGTTAGCATTTGAGTCAGGACAACCCTTAAGAGCTGAACTGGCTGGGATTCACTGCATGGGACTTGAAATCAGATCATCTACAACCTCAGTGGAGATACTGTTTTAGAGGGAGTTGGAGGAGATCACAAATGAATAACTATCAGATTCCATTTCAACTCTTAACTCTAGGCCAGCTGCTTCTTTTGTATGTGCTGGGAAAGATTAAAAAGTTTGAAAACATTATTCATATGCTGCCTTATCACAGTTCTGGGGCATTCTCTGTCTCTCTCACCGTACCAGGAATACTAACACTTTAATTATTAACAGTTTAATAAGAGCAGGGTTTGGAGTTTAGGAGTGTGATGTTAAAGAATTGCCTATAGCCAGCCAGAGTACATTCTGTTTCAATCAAACCCGTTCTGCACAGAGAAAAAATCAAGGACAAAGGATGATTAGATGTAGAATTGATGCCTACACAAGCAAATAGGTGGTCAAGGACATTCCAAGCTTTATTTACCCTTTTCTGGCTAGCATATTGATAGCAGTTATAGATATCTTTCCTCTGAAAAGAGTAAGAATTGCATAGAGGCCTCCAAACTCCTCCTCATGTTCTGTCCTTTGGACCCTATACAGAGGTCTCCCTGTACATCCTTGGAAACCTTTCATTCTTCTGGAATCCTTCCAGTCTTTTTGCTTATGGGGCATCTCCTAGTCCATTTATGTTTTGCTGATGTTTTGTTTATGAGGTGTCTTCTCGTATGGGTAACCTTGGCTAGAATCTCTGATCCTGTCTCAGAACTGTTGATAAGTGGATTGCATGGAAACATTACCATGGCACCTGTGAAGTTCTCCAGTAGAGCTGGACAAACTGATTCTAGAGGAAGAAATATCACAAAGTTCACTGAATATTCATTGATTTTCACTTTATTCACACAGCTACAGAGCATATAAAAACAATTTATAAAATGAGTCATTTAATGTCATTTGCCTGGGTACTGTATCAGAATCCTGGGCTGACATTCCCCAAACCAGATCCATCTGTGCTGTGTGAATACCACTGATGCCAATAAATTTACAGTAGGGTTGTATTTTGCCTTAAGTTTCCTTTCAGATGGTTCTTCTCCACAAAATCCAGTCTCCTATGTGTACTTTAATTTCACTGTAACACAAGTTCACACTGGATTTGACTTGATTTTTTTTTAAATAGCTTGATATCTGGAAAACACACAAACCAGCTGGGTGTTTTCAGCTATGTAAGCAGTGGAAGCTGTCTGCTCCAGATCACATCTCAACAGCAGCACCTGAAACACGCAGTGAAATCACAGCATACAGTTACACCCCGTGGCTGAAGCAGCTAACCCCCCCTTTTTTTTTCTCTCTTGATGCCTTTTATACAATTCAGCACAATTTCAGTCTTGCAAAGAGCCTTGAGCTGTCCTATGACAGTAATCACTCTGAAATCTCCATAAATGCTAGAAAAGCGTGGTCCATTCCAAGCTGCAGCCTAACGATGAGACTCCAATCTGTAATGCAACCTGTTTTTCAAGATGGGAAATGCTGTCTCTCTCCAGCTAAGAATGGGTCACTGTTTGGAAGTCAGTGTGGGAATAGAAGCCAAGTCCTGCTATCATAAGACCCAAAGAGAAAGACAGTCTCTTCCACTTAAGTTATTTGAAGAGCATTACTTTGGCAAGTAAAGAAAAATTATTGCTATTCTAAGACCTGGCAGGTTCCAAAATAACATCCCTCTGGAACATCCCAACATACTCTTCCAGTGAGACTTGTCTGTGCAGGGTCAAAACTCTGGCAGTGTGATCTTCACTGTCTTAATACTGCATAGTGCAGAGACCAGTGGTACACAAGAAGCAAATTGTAGAGATACAGGAATTAAAGCACCCAGTAGCTGAGGACATAGAAACAGGGTCTGAAATGTCTTATGTATTCCAGTTATTCCATTAATTTACTTGGGAAAAAAGAGGTGGTGTTCTTCAACGGGCCTAAAAGGGTGGAAAAATTCAATTGTTCTGCACAAAGGTGCAATACCCAAGTAAATGCCCTAAAATTCACAGTGGCATCAATTACCCTGAGCTTGGGAATTTGGAAGATGTGATTCAAAGAATGGAATAAAGCAGAAACAGAATAATAATTAAAAAAAACAAATAAAAAACCCTGCAAAACCACAGATGACATTGCCCTTTACAGACAGGGAGTCGTGGAGTGAGGTGGCACAGCAATCGATAGCTCAGTTAACCAGAGGGTAATTTTGCAACAGGAAGAGAAAAGGCTTTAGAATCTGCTTTCCTGTTCCTTTAGAATCTGTTCTTCGGTGTTTATCTTTATACAAAATGCCTGTATCTCAAAACTGTGAGGTGCTGCTTCTTTCTGCCACGTACTGACACTCAACAGTACTTTTAATGGTATCATAGACTCACAGAGTCATTGAATGGTTTGGGTTGGACGGGACATTCAAAGATCATCCAGTCCAACCCCCCTGCAGTGAGCAGGGACATCTTCACTAGAGCAGGTTGCTCAGAGCCCCATCAAGCCTGACCTTGAATATCTCCAGGGATGGGGCCTCCACTTCCTCTCTGGGCAGCCTGTTCCAGTGATCCACCACCCTCATCTTGAAGAGCTTTTTCCTGATATCCAACCTAAATCTGCCCTTTTCTAGTTTAAAACCATCACCCCTCGTCCTATTGCTCCCTGCCCTTGGCCAAAGTCCCTCCCCAGCCTTCCTGGAGCCCCTTCAGGTACTGGGAGGCCACTAGAAGGTCTCCCCGGAGCCTTCTCTTCTCCAGGCTGAACAGCCCCAACTCTCTCAGCCTGTCCTCACAGCAGAGCTGCTCCAGCCCTTGGATCATTTTTGTGGCCTCCTCTGGACATGCTCCAACAGATACACGTCCTTCTTGTGTTGAGGGCTCCAGAACTGGACACTATTCCAGGTGAGGTCTCACCAGAGCAGAGTAGAGGGGCAGAATCACCTCTCTCGATCTGCTGGCCATGCTTCCTTTGATGCAGCCCAGGATGTGGTTGGCCTTCTGGGCTGCAGATGCACATTAGTGGCTCATGTCCAGCTTTTCATCCAGCCCTACTCTCCAGATCTCTTTGATCATTTTGTAAATGTCACAGAATACATCCTTGTTCCTCCTGGTAGAAACTGCCTCTCAGAGTACCCCACCACATCATCTGTAGTGACCACTGGTGTTGTCCTCTTGCCAAAGTACCTCTTGCTTTTGATGTTTCAGATCCCAGCAAGGACCACTGTGCTGAGCCCCATCCCAGTTGTACTGGGCGCATAACTGCTGCCACAAAAAGATGAATCTGTTAGCATCAAGCTTAACTTGAAAAGGAAAAACAAACACATCACTGAAGTCTGAGTTTCTATGGCTTGAGGAAGCACTGACGAGTGGTGGTGACAGCAATCAACGTTCAGTTGAGAAACCCCTCTTAGGAGAGGTACAGTGAGAAGGGGGATGAAACACAGTGGGATTTAAGTTTAGACTAAGCTGGGAGATCTGCTCTTTGACGGAGAGGTCAGCTGAGAAACATGGAGTTATCAATACAACTATTCTTATCTAGTCTGGATGTGATGGTGGCCACTGTATTGGAATAATCATGACCAGGAAGGAGGCAGGGGTAAGGAAAGTCCAGAGGAGATGCCTTTCTAGTTAAAATCGAAGGTAAGTGTATAAAAGGTGGATTTTCCTCTCAGTGTTATTTACTTGTTGGTTTTGCAAGCAAGGCAGAACAACTGTTAAATACTTCCAAGGTATTAAATACCTCCATGGTGACTCAACCACCTCCTGGGCAGCCCGTTCCAATGCCTGAGAACCCTTTAATTGAAGAAATTTTTATTGATATCCAATCTGAACCTCCCTTGCTACAGCTTCAGGCTGTTTCCTCTTGTCCTGTCACTTATTACCTGGGAGAAGAGACACACACCTACCTTACTCCAACCTCCTCTCAGGTAGTTGTAGACAGTGGAGTCTGAGCAGCTTAGTACTAGGCAGCAGAACCTACCCCACAGAACAACCCTGATAATCTTTGGTGAGTACACAGAATAAAACCACTACTTAAATCAGCCCAGTGTGGTAGTAAAAAGCTTTTAATCTTGTCTTTAATCGCTGATGCAATTCACTGGGGTAGATGTGGGCAGACGAGGTGCTCAGGGACATGGTTTAGAGGTGGGATTGGCAGTGTTGGGTTTATGGTTGGACTCAATGGTCTTAAAGGGCTTTTCCAACCACTGCAATTCTGTGATTCTGTGACTGTCATGCTACGCCGGTACCCAGCATTGAATACAGAGCTGCCTTCAAGGGCACAGAACTGCAGTGATACCAACAGGAAATCTGGCCACGCATTTCCAGGCAGGGGCAAGTCTCCGGAAGCCGGTGTTGCTGAGGTGTGTGGAGAGCTCAGTGCTGAGCCATTTCTGTGTATGCAGCTAATTTGCATGTTTATGGGAGTCTGAATTATTGAGCAGCACTCCTTCATCCAGCTTTGTGTCATTCTCCAACACCGACGGACAGTTTGATTTTAGTCTCTGGAAAATTCCAGGGCTCTCTTGCTGTACTGAGGGGTTAAACGTGAGCCACATGAGCGAGAAGCCAATAAGACATCTAAGCCTGATTAAAAACAGACCTAATAGTTATAACAAAAATCCTTTTACTGAGTAAAATTCTGACACTTATTAAAAAAATATATATTCTTACTGAGGAAGAGACCTAAATTCTGTTTATATCTCACAGTCCCAGTAATTAGGAAAAGGGCTGCCTATTCCACTAACACAAACCTTAGTTTTTTATAGTGTTTATACATATTAACCCAAAATAGGAGAGAAGAAAAAAGATGTTTACTCTGCTAGCAGAGCATTCAGGAGAGTGCTAGTTCTGGATCTCTTTAGGAGGATCATGTACTCATTGGTATTGGGCTGACAAACTATAATTATTATATGAAGAACTGGAGGAGATTTGGAGAATGCTCATCAGTGTAATTAGAAATGAGCTTTTGCCAGCTATTTCCATTTTATGTAGTTATAAATCTATTATTTGAACAAAGAAGAAAAGGCTTTTGTACAGTACAAAACAGAAGAGGTATGAAAAGATATTTCAAAGCTACAGAAGGTCGATATCAGCATGCATTTGCAGACCTGTAATTATTCCATTACATATATAACCTTTAAAAGAAATGATGATATTGAAGATAGATGGAAGCGAGGGGTGCTGTCTTGGAAGAGGCCACATGTTTTCTTGGAAAAGTAGTTTTGTATGAATGTACCATCTTTCCATTAAGAAATTAATCAATACAACTTCTGTTCATGGTAATTATTTAATGGAAATGTTTTCAGAAACTTGCACAAACTTCCCCTCACAATTAATTCACATTTATGTAGCAGCTTCCTAGTTTTGATATCTGAAGTTTTGGCTACAACTTATTAAATTATTGCTCACTCCCAGTGAGTGCTGCACGTGTCACTAGAATATCCCTCCACATAATTAGCTGTGCACATGCACGTAGAAGATCAGACTGGTCGTTTATACAGCAGCTGTTTTTCCTGAGTACCACAATTCACCCTGCTGGCAAGTCAGAGCACATGGCGTTGTGACTTGACTATCACAAAAAGTCATCAACTCATGGTGAGGGGCTGGAGCATCTCCTGTGTGAGGAGAGGCTGAGAGAGCTGGGACTGTTCAGCCTGGAGAAGAGCAGCCTGAGAGGGGATCTGATCAATGGCTATAAAGATCTTGTCTATAAATACAAGTACCCCTCTACAGAGAGCTTCCAGCAGGGCTAGCTTCTCCCGGGCCGTACACGTCTGTTCTGTCTGAGTTGGGCACTATTTCCAAATCTCTTCGAGCTGCTGCCTTTTATGAGGGCACTGTATATGCAATACATTATGTTTATTGCTTTAAGGATCAGACTTTCTTTGTACAGTAGATACTTGATCTTAAGTTTCCTCCAGTGGATAATTTCTGTCACCCAGGCTGACTCTGCTTCTAATGAAGTTAGTCCACAGATAATTGAGAGTGAGACTCCATCCTTAGTTCACCTTCAGTAATTTATTTCATCCCACTCTAGCTGAATCACCAAGAGCCACAAAACTGCACAGAGAGTAATGCACCACCTAGCATGAAAAGTGGTGGAAGTGGGTCCAAAAAAGCTGGCCCCAGACTTTGTTTCTGGCTGTTGCAAGGAGATTATTGGGCAGACTGGACCCAGAAACCAGTATGCACTCTATCCCTCCAGTTTGATTTCCTGGGGTGTGTATGAATACCAGCTGCTCCTTCCATTCCTTTTTCTGCTCTTGCCCATTTCTTGCACGTAGAGGAAATCTGGCAGTTATCCCAGCCACTCCTTGTAGGTTTAACAAATGGATTAGATTTCCTTCAAGTGTTTCTAGGTAACAAAATGGGGTTGTCAGCAGCAATTTTCACTGAATACAGTGAATCCACAGGTGACAACTTTCCAATCTTCCTCACTCTTACTAGTGATGCCTGGAGTCTAGATCCTTGGGTAAGGAAATTTCTGTCAAGTAGCCTGTCACCAAACAGAGAAAAGAGAGTGTCTAGGCCTGTGGCAGAGGAGCAGACCCCACAGAGCCAGAACACAAGAGAGCACAACTCATTTTCAGCGTCTCCCAGACACATTGCTGACTCTGACCCTAAGGCCATGGATGCCAGCTCACGCTGTCCCTTCATGCTCAGACCCTCTTTAATACACATCCACATGCATTTGCCCACTGGTCATGTTCTTCACACTGAAGTTGGTGCAAAACACCTCAGATTCTTTCAGAAATCCATTCACTCATCTGCCACTCGTGCCCACACTTTTCCCCATTAATTTCTTCAAGGTAGGACTGAGGATGTACAGAAGAAATGCCTGCCACATGGATGGACTAAAGCAAGCCGAGAAACCAACTGTTCAGGAAGAAACGGCATTAATATCTCCATCCCTAGAAGCAGATGGTGATAAATGAATGACATATTTGACATATCTGTTATAGTCACCCAACCAGATAATCAAAAAAAAAGATCAGATCACAGCAGTGTTGGCTCAGATCTTCTTCCTCCAACACAGGAAATTCCGCTTCCTCAGCATGGTGCCTTGTGCTTATCCTTCCAAGCTGTACTGCTCGGAGGAACCCACTATAGCTCAAAGACACACGTTTGCTTCAGTGTGTCACATTGAATTTTCACTTTCCAAACAATAGTGTCTGTGTATGGGATTTTATATGACCGAGGTGAATTTGTTTTAATGTAATTTATAGGGTCTCTAAAATCAATATATTCTGGTGAGAAACTGGAAATACTTTTTCAGTGGGAATCCTGTCTTCATCCCATCCCCTAGCACTAGAAAAACAAATGTCTAATAATACTATACAAAGGATGGATGACTTAAAATGAATCTGTACCAAGAAAAAATAGGATGATGAAGGAGGTGCTATATAGATTTTAGAGGATGAGCTCTGATCTTTTGATCATCAAATTCCTAGAGAGACATCACAGAAGAAGAAGACATTCTCTCCAACACTCATGAGGTGTTCCAGGCAGGACAAATTCCAGACTACAAAACATGTTTGATTTTTCATTTTTTGGCAGGCAAGCAGAGAGAATAGACACTCCTGGTAAGTTCTTCCCTCTTCACCCCTCCCAGCATAACTTTTTGGGGCGGAGGAGGGAAGAAGGAACAGCTTTGAGAATGCTAAAGAAAGAGCTGTGAAATGCTAGGCAGTCAAGTGGACTGAATGAAGAGCTACTGTGCATCCTGGCGAGGCTGGGCATGTATGTAGGATATACATTCATCCATCATGCTGACACTGCCAGCCCGTTTCTCCAGCAATTTGCTTTTGTAGGCACTAGTTACGTGCTGGCATCTACACATAATCTAGTCACATCTTCTTCTTTTTTTTTTCCATACAATTAATTAGATATCTAAGCCTGTGAAGAGTTACAGGCAGAGCTAGACAGTCCCTGGTCTGAAATAAGTTAAGAAAATCCTAGATCTGGGTGATGTAACTGGCAACCTGCACATAGATGTTTCTGCACATGAACATCTACCCCTGTAGGCAACAGACCAGAGAGTCAATGACAAGTGTAACAGATATAAAGTGGTTCTGCATAGACTATAGTGGCCTGTACAAGCCCTTTACAAATACAGCACTGACCTTCCAGATAGCTAAAGGACTAAGGATAGTCATTGCCACTTGAGAGGATGTTTCTGATGAGGGAGTTGAGGCAGTCATGACTTGGAGAGGAAAGTAAATCTAGAGCCATAAAACCAACAGATATGGAGTATAGGAAGAGGCAGAAGCTAAGAAGTTAGGGAAGGGGAAATAAAACCAAAGTAGCTTAAAGGTGTCGGTACGAGCTTGCTGAGTCAACACACACAGATTTCAAATCATCTTGCTATCATCTTTTGCTCAGTTCTTTCCCCTGCTTCCTTTGTTGTAGTTTCATCCTCAGCAATCTACCACGCAGACCTGACTCCAGACTGCTTCAGTCTCCTTCTCCTCTTTGGGGATTAATAGTGGGACTTTTTTTTTTTCACAGAATCACAGGAACTGCAGCATGAGGAGCCTTTAAACAAGAAAAAATATTTTGACTGAATACGGAAGTCTTTGTCAATTTAGAGAAGATTAGCAAATCCCAAGGACACTTGGGTTGGGATTTTTGTAGTTACAGGGAGTGTAAAATCAAATGACAGTTCCAGTCTTGTTGCAGTCCTACACTTCAGTATCTTGGCTCCTAAGCCCCTTGCCCCTTAACACAGGATTTCTCAGACAGTCAGATTTGTGGATCTGGTTTGTCTAGCTGTTCAGAGATAGCCAGCATCAGATACTCAAGAAGGAACAGCATGAAGAGTGACGGTACATAGCCATGGGACACCCTTAAGAGCCACCTTCTAATGCTGAAAAGTTCGAGTCCTATACATTTGCTTTGGGAAGGATCTGCATTAAGTATTTTCATAGGATAGTCTTTAAAATGTCCAGTTCCTCTCTGAATCTTGTCAAATTCTTGCCATCAGCAGTATCCCATAATGATGAGGAGACCATCAGATTTACAAGGAGTTAAAGAACTTAAATTCCAGAAACTACCTTAAATTTATTTTTAATCGTGTATGGTTTCCCTAACATACACTCTGCTCATCCTCAACTCCCTCCAAAACACCAGTCTAAATGACCTACAATCAAGATGAGTAGTTAAGACAACTAGAAAGTTTTAATGAGGGTATTTTGGAGTGAAGAACCAGGGGAGAAACAGCTAGTTGCTAGAAGGAACTCTCTTGGAAACACCGCCTCTTTCAGATCTCACTTTAACTCTCAGTTCCAGGTTGACTGGAGTCAGAAATAGATCTAGCAGAGGTGGGAGGTGATAGAAGGAGTAAGGCCTGCAGCTAACCTGAGCTTGGGTGTGTCACAGCTCTCTTGGTAGTCATTTGGCAAGCATTTTGGGGCAGTCAGAAGACAGTGCAACTGACCTTTCATAACCTAGCATTGCCAAATAGTTCCTGTTTGTGTTCTCCAGTCCTCATCTTAGGAAAGATAACAACCAGTAAAACTTAATGTGAGATTAATTCAGGTCTCCTTTGACTCTTCCTACCTTTAATGTTCCCCTTCTAGGCCATGATTTGTTGTGACTCCATCTGTTCTCTTGGCAGCTATCTGAAAAAAATGCAAGACAGAGACAAGTAGCAAAAGACTCCAGGAAAACTTAGGTATCCAGCACTACAAACAATGGTCAGAGCCTCTAGCATTTCTTCCAAAGGTGGAGTTTAAAACAGAAATCAGAAGGGCTCCGTGAGTTGGACTAGTTATTTACTGATAGAACAATGCTTGAGGGATCACCATTTGCCTTTCAGCATCGGCAGATTTCTAAGGACTGCTGTGTGCTTGGGCCAAGGGCACGGCTACTGAATCAGCAGGCCAGGAGGGCCCAGTACCAGGCTATGCAAGAACTGGCAGTTGGAGAGCCCAGTGATCTTCATTGTTCTTGCACCTGGGGCCATGCCAGCTCTCCTCCATAACTGACCAGGGCAGCAGTCATGATGGGTTGCAGGCGTGATGCGGCATCTTAGAGGGAAGCTCGCTCTCTGTGCTCATAGTGAGAGCAATTTTCAGTCTGTCTTGTTTTGGCATTTCTTGTAGTCTTCAAATCATCCATGCAGAAAAACACAGAGCTGCTCGTTATCTGTGGGAACAGGCCACGCTGGGTATTTGTTTAATAACGCTGACTGCTGGAGAGTTGGGAGCACCACCTTCTTCCATATGCTGTCTGGATTGGGGCTTTGCTTTTGGATTTGCTTTTACAGGAGGTGGGGGCAGGAGAAGAAGAAAAAGGGGTTCACAGAATGGTGGGGGTTTTAAGGGACCTTAAAGCTCATCCAGTCCCACCCCCCCTGCCAGCAGCAGGGACACCTTCCACTAGACCAGGTTGCTCAAAGCCTCATCCAACCTGGCCGAGAACACTTCCAGGGAGGAGCAGCCACAGCTTCTCTGCCCAACCTGGGACACTGGCTCACCACCCTCACACCAAAGAATTTCTTCCTCACATCTCAGCTCCATCTCCCCTCTGCCACTTTCAAGCCATCACCCCTTGTTCTCTCACTCCCTGCCCTTGGCCAAAGTCCCTCCCCAGCCTTCCTGGAGCCCCTTCAGGTACTGGGAGGCCACTAGAAGGTCTCCCCGGAGCCTTCTCTTCTCCAGGCTGAACAGCCCCAACTCTCTCAGCCTGTCCTCACAGCAGAGCTGCTCCAGCCCTCGCATCATCCTCGTGGCCTCCTCTGGACTCGTTCTAACAGGTCCATGTCTTTCTTGTGTTGGGGGCTCCAGATCTGGACACAGTACTGCAGGTGGAGCCTCAATTTTTAAGAGGAGCGAGGCTTGGCTCTTTGGGATCCATAGCTGTAAAGACCATGGCAGCATGAGTCAGAGGGCCCCTTTGCAGTACAGTCCAACTTTCTAAGAAGCTAGAAAGGTAGAGCTAACTCCTGAGCTGATGAGACAGCTTGTGCTAGCCAGGAGGTTTGGCACAAACCTCTCTTAAAGTTCATCACAGAGCAGGAATTGCTGTGGCTGGACAGTTCATTCACAGATACCCCCATGGAGGCTGCAGGCTGCTGGCTGGAGGACACCTCTTGTCAGGAGCAATGTTCAAAGACAACTGAATAAAATGCAGTCAGTTGTTTTCTCTCAGAGGAGAGGGAGGCTAACGTTTCAATTGACAGCACGGGCCAAACATAGCTTTCTCTGCGTTTAAGAGAGGTCTGGACTGTCAAATCCTTGCCTCCGGAGCATGCGTCCCAGCTAGATGGAGCAAGGTACTGACAGGCTCAGGCTGTTCCCAGTCCTCTTCTTGCATCTGTGCTTGCCCTTGTCCTCTGCTGCTCCTCCACACGGAACTCACATACTGCTGGCAACATTTTCCCTCAACAGGCCCTTCAGCATGCCTCCTCCTCTCCATTAACCTCTTCCCCAACTCCTCTTCACTCACCCAGAACACCTTTTCTTCTTGCTCTCTTTTCCCTTCCAAGCTGTCATCAAGGTGCAGCCCAAGAGATAATAGTTTGTTTGTTTTTAAAGCAAGAAACTGGAAACAGAAGAGTTCAGCAGTGTCCTGACAGAGAGAGGAGAAATCATCTCTCTTCCCAGTCACCTGCCCACAACAGTGTTTGTTTAACTGCAGTCTCTGCAGTGGTTTGCAGGTCTGAAGAAGGCAAGGTAGAGGATGAGGAGGAAGAGACAGAAAGGCAAAAAAACAAGCCCTGGACCTACCCTTTTCATTGGTAGAGCATTGCACCTACCTGAAGAGTTATGGGCAACAAGAGGCTGGAGAGCAGCCCTGCAGAGAGGGACCTGGGGGTTCTGCTCAATGCCAAGTCGAACATGAGGCAACAGTGTGTCCTGGCAGCCAAGAGGGGTGGGTCTGTTCAACCAAGGACCAAGGGACAGGACAAGAGGGAATGGCCTCCAGCTGCACCAAGGGAGGTTTAGATTGGATCTGAGGAAAAACTTCTTCACCAAAAGGGTTCTCAGGCACTGGAACAGGCTGCCCAGGGAAGCAGTGGAGTCCCCATTCCTGGAGCTATTTAAAAGACAGGTAGATGTGATGCTCAGGGACATGGGTTAGAGGTGGACTTGTCAGTGTTGGGTTTATGGTTGGACTCAGTGATCTTAAAGGTCTTTTCCAACCAAAACGATTCAGTGATTCTATGATTTCAAAATATGTTGATACTTTTATCTGGAATTAGGCCCTTTTTTCCCAGCTGTTCCTACTGAACAGAAATTCAGTAGGAAATGCCAATATATAATACTTCTGAAACCAAACATGCTCCTCAGTCTGAATGCCAGCGGTTGCTGAGTCAGCCAAGAGCCTTTCCACACTGCAGCTGACTATGTCTGTGACTCCAGAGCTGCTCTGCAGAGCCAGCTGCCTTGGTGCAGGTGCTCCCACACCTCTGGGCTAGCCAGCTCCTAAGCATTGAGAGATGGGCAGAACAAAGAGCTGGGTGGAAAACCTGATGGCCCCTCTTTGAGGGGCTACATGTATGGCATGGCTGCACTAGAGATGTGGGATCAGGAGCCCCTCCAGCAGTCTGCCAGGAAATCCAGGTAAAGCCCTGTAATTTGAAGAATCTTTGTCAAAGCCAAGATGTTTTCACCAGGTAGTTTAAATTTGATGAGTCAGTGGTTTTTTTCCAAAGCAAAATTTTACTAGAAAATTCCTGATGGAAAATTTTCCTGATGGAAAATTCCTGATGGAATCAACTCTAGCTGGAAGCAGAGTGACAAGATGTAGGAGCTGGAGAATTTCTGTGAGCCTGCTTGAACATAGACTCAAATGTCATCCCACCACTTGCTTCAATACAAAGACAACACAGTAATTTATGGACACACCATGCAGATAGGTACTTGCCACTTGAGTTTTGAATTAGAAACAACATAGTGAGAACCAGCAATTACCAGGCTGGCAGGAGAGAGGCCATGTGGGCTGGGGAGTTACAGAAATGGAAGACCAGGAGATGAATTTGATATGTCCTTTCTTCTCCAGCAGGTTGTATGTCACAGGTAGGGGCTGAGGGCATGGGCAGAGGTCAGTGAGGTAAAGCTCAGGCTTTCTTCTTCCTCCTGCTGTGTTGCTCCTGCCCATCCTGTTGTAAGGAAATACTCCTTTTGAGGAAGGAATTGGAAGCCAAGAAAGCAGAAGAACTAAGAACCCTGGGACAGGGCTGCCCAGAGAGGGTGTGGAGTCTCCATCTCTGGAGATGTTCAAACCCACCTGGACACTTTCCTGTGCAACCTGGTGTAGGGAACCTGTTTTGGCAGGGGGGTTGGACTGGATGATCTCCTGAGGTCCCTTCCAACCCCACCAGTCTGGGATTCTGTTATATGGAGCTAGCTGGGAGGCTGGGAGGAGGTTGCTGGGAACAGTGTCATCATTGTCTGTAATTGAGCCATCTTTGTGTCCATGTCTGTCAGATTTTGAGAATGACAGTCACATTTCAGAGTGATGGAAAGCGAGGCATGGCCTTTGGAAGAATCTGAGAGCCCATGACTATCCAGGAGACTTAGCTTTACTGCTTGTATCTGGGTTAGAAGCTGTAAAAGTATTTTTAAAAGGAGATGACCCCATTTGAACCTTGAGTCTCCACAGTAGCACTGACAACAGAGCTCCAAGAGCTGTTCCAGTGAGTTGGAGACAGGGTGATTGTGTGCCATCTGAGGATGGAGCCTGCTTTCTCTCCCCTGCTTTTCTTCCCCTCCTTTCATTTTCTTTTCCATTCCCTTAGTACTTCTCCCCCTTGACACTGTGTCTCTTTTTACTGACTCCTCTTTCACTGATGAAGGTCAGTGTGTTCAAAACTGGCTGTTGATTTGTGCTGCCTGTGACACCTCAAGGGCCTCCCTGGAGGGATCTTAAAAGGATCCCATTTTCAGAGGTGCTGAGCAGCTCTTACTGGGTTCCAATGCTGGGATAAGTGCCCGGCACCCCTGAAAATCAGGCTCCTTACGAATGTTTCCAGGCAAGTGACCCAAGAACAAGATTAATGAGCAGTTTTGGAAGTTTGGTTTAGGATTTCTTCCTTTGGATTAATTATTTTGCCTTTCTTATCTAATAAATGCGTTTTTAGCCCTTTGTTTTCCTGTTTTGCTCAGGTTTGTTGCTTCTTATGGTTTTGCTTTACTGTGCTGTGTTCTCTTCTTCTAAGTGTGATCTCATCCCCTCTACTAGTGCTTGTCCTGTCACTTTTCCACTACTATTTCTGGTAGTGCCCAGTGCTGATGTGCTGAGGCCATTTCTGTGCTCTAAGGAGCATTTCAGGAGAAATGTCTGCAGAGTTAATTTAGCCACTGCCAACAGAAACAAAAAATCAACTTCTTTGCATTAACAATGTATAGGAAACATATCTAAGGAAACACAGATCTAAGGAGATGTTTCTGTCCCAAAAGAAATAAAAGTTAGAGGCAGGGAAACCTGTTTTTCATAAGATGTGTGGGATCCTGAGACAGATACTGATAGAAGGAAAACTTTGTATTTGGGCGCTTTTTCCCCATTCTTTACAGCTTGACATCAGCAGCAGGACAGCTGAGGCAGGGGAATAGAATTGTCAGCCCCCTTCTCTCCTGCTCCCCACCACCTTGGATTGCAAAACATTCATGTAATAATCAGATTTCTCTTTCAGCATCATTGGGAGTCGTTGTCCCCTCGGAACAGCCCTGGGAAAGGCATTCTCTCCTGAGTTTTCTCCTGAGTGAGCTGAACACTGACCTTCTACAATTTGTTTTTTTCTTACAGGAATGAAACTGTTTTACACCAGTTCTGTTGCCCAGCAGCTGATGCAGAGCAGAAGCCTTCATTTCCAGACTCCACACCAAGGTGGGAAATTGCTGCTAGCAAGACCTATTCTTTTCCATCCCCTACTTCCTTATCATCCATCACTAATCTTCCTGTCCTGGACAAAGCTCACGTATTATACAGACTCTTCCTCCTCCGTCCTCCACACATCTCATGTCTCCAGCACTGCTGTCCCTCTCTTTGCCCTCCCAGAGATTACTGTTCATACTGTTGTGTAATTGCTAACAAAACCCATCTGGCCTCCACTCACACACACCTCTGCACCTCTAAAAACATACTTTCAACCTCTTTTCAAACATCTAATTCCATTAACCCCATCCTCACTTGTACCTTTTCTTACCCTTGAGCATCACTTTGACACCAACATACACATGCTTCACTCTTCTTCAAATTAGTCATCCCACATTCTAAGATACCTGGCCACAAACCAGTATAGACCCATAATCTTTAAGCTACAGCAGAAGTCACCAAACAAACTGGGGGTTCACACGCTGTGACAGGGTGGGGGGCACAGTTTTACGTGTGTTGATGTGATCTGAGCTTGCCCGTAAAGGACAGTTATAGACAGGTACTATTAATTATTACTGACTTGTATCCAGTGCAGCCAGGTGTGGGTACACCAGTAGTCGTCATAACTCTCCTTCATCAATGAATGACATCAGTGCCAAGACCAAGGGGCCCAAGGGGCTTCAAAAATATTTGAACATATTGCATGCAGCTTCCATGCTCAGCCTTGTCCCACTGTTCTTGCCATCTCCTCCTCTCATGGCTTTGTACCTCTCCATCTCCTTTTTCTCATGCCTCATCACCCTTCTATCACCAGCAAAAAGGTTTCTCTTTAAAAATTTCCCTCATCACGCTGCTAGACTTTAACATCTGACCTTTGGCATCTGTATAAGAAGCCTGAGTTACTAGGAAGGGCTCTGGACAGAATTGGGCAGCTGAATTGCAGTAGTGAGGCTACAGCATTTTTGAAATTCTATTTCTCTTGTTTCTCCTGCTCACTGGAACAGACTGTGGTTTCTGTTTTCCTTCCAAGGAAAAGTGGGAGTGCTGGACAAATGTGAAGAGAAGTGTTTGGGTATGTGGGGGTGGAGGTGTGTATGTTGAGAAGTAGGGTTCAGCCACGCTCAGAGACAGGGTAAAGATGAAGGACCCCTCCTGCTCATGTGTATCTGAAGATGGAAGGGTTCACCCCCCCATGATGGTGGGGCCCTCATTACTGAGGGCTTTCAAGCTGTTGGTAAAGTTTGCATGATGGCCCTGTGGGACTCCTGCAGCTGCACCTCCATGGCAGATGGGGAGATGCTGGCAAGGAAGAGGAGGAGACAGCAGAGGTTTCTGTGGCAGGGACAGCCACCTCTCCCTTGCGTTTCCGGACAGTTTCGGTTATGTGCTCTGTTTTGTCTGAACTGAGGCTCAATTTTGCCACAGTGTTCTATTTTCATACCCTGATCCTTGACCCTGCCCCATTCTTGTCCCAGCCTCCATCTTACTTCTGATCAGTTTCCTTAGTTTCTAGCATTTTCTTATCTTACAAGGCTGTCACTCCTACAGTGTCTTAAGCTCTAGGGTCATTTTTGTCATGCTCATGCTTCAAGCCTTCCTTTTGTCCCAGTGACTCCCAAAGGCCCTACCCATCCCTTGAGCCTAAGAGTTTTCCTGCCCTCCTTTTGCTGGGAACCACCAAATTTCTCACCTGGGATTTGGGAGGTAAATTGAAGAGGAAGCAATAATTTGTTTCAGTCATTTAACAACTTTAGCAAGTTGCATCCAAAGGTGGATCTGAGCAAGGACAGTCTGAAGTGAGGATGAGTGACAATGACCCCTACACCATGTTGCATCTCAGCTTCCAGTTAAGAGGCTTCTCATACTAATCTGTGGCCTGTCCATTTTATGTCTCTTGTAGCTTGTCCCACTCTGCAGGCCTCCTGCTCTCCTTTCTTTTTTTCCCAAGACTTTCCCTTGTCCTCCCCATTTCTAACACCCCCAGACTCCAGTAGCAGTCCTGAATCTGTCTGTGACAATATTCTTTGTGGAGATGGAGGTGGCTGAAGCCACCATGGCTGTTTGAAGGTGAGAAATAGGTACACAGAGTTTTTGCTTTTTGAAACAGAGCAGCTCCTAGCCTCTGCCAGGTCCTGCAGTCTGCCGTGGGCTTCCTTTCTATCTGATGTTACATACATAATGCAGTGAGGAGGGAAAGAAATGCCATAGAGGGAAGAACCCAGGGTGACTGTGGGGCTGATGTCCATAGCTGATAGCTATGTTGCTCTGGAATGGCTCAGTACGCTGCTGGGAGAAGCTCATCAAATCATTGACAGAGCCTATCACCCTGCTGAAATCATGAACAAGGCTCCCCATGGAACCAGGGCAGAACACAGAGTCAATCAAGACTGAAATCTGTGGGTCAGACAGCCTGAATAGGCAGTCAGTTCCTGGGTGAGCCAGCCATATCCCTAAATAAGCTCATCAGGGCTCCTGATGGGAGACCAGGGACACAGGGGCTGCCTGTGCAGCTCTCCTGAGCCCCACTGAATGGACAACCAGTCACAAGTGGTGCTGTGGTGAATTTGATAAACCAGCTCGGGTTTATTCTTTCTTTTCCCCCTTTATGATCAGGCATTTCCCTAAATGAGATAAATCCTGTCAGAACTGATGCCACTAATAACCATCAGCCGTCTAGTTTTAATTAGAGTTTGCTTCATTAATGTCCCAACTCCTCTCTGCGCAGCAGATTAAATAATGTGCTTGCAGCTCATTTACACAAACCCCAAACTGCAGGGCTGAGCTGCAATCCTTTAATTAAACAGCCCGGCTGATCCCTGCTGCTGCCTCGGCTCGTCAGTCTAAGCCGATTAAAGAGAATAGGGACTAATAAAGAGCATAAACAGGGAAGTGACTCTCGTCTCTTCAAGGGACTTGGAGACTGCAATGGTGATCAGCTGCTTTCTCCTTCTCTACCAGGAACCTTCCCTCAGCTCACATCACTTCCTTCTGGGACCTGCGAGAATGGTCCTGCTTTCTGCAGGATCCCAGCCTTGTCCTTTGGGACAGAAATCCTGTGGGAGACTGAGGGAACATGGGCAGCAGGAGGGTAACATGGCACAGAAGGTGAAGATAAAGGGAGGCATCAGGGCAGTAAGAAGAGTGAGTGCCTGACTGCAGGAGGGACCGGTGAGAACAGCCATAGGGCTCAAGTGAGGGGCAGAAGGAGAAGGAAACTCAGGGTATAACAGTAGGAGGCTGGCTGGCAGGAATCACAGAATCCCAGACTGGTGGGGCTGGAAGGGACCTCAGGAGATCATCCAGTCCAACCCCCCTGCCAAAGCAGGTTCCCTACACCAGGTTGCACAGGAAAGTGTCCAGGTGGGTTTGAACATCTCCAGAGATGGAGACTCCACACCCTCTCTGGGCAGCCTGTCCCAGGGCTCCGGCACCCTCACAGGAAATAAGTTTTCCAGGAGCAGTCTGGGACAGGAGTTTCTCTCTCCTTGTGGTTTGTGGTGGTCATTGTTGTTCTTGTGTGGTCTTCCCTAATATTTGTCCTTCAAGATTTCTGTCTCTTTCTTTACTACTTGTCCAGGTAAAAATACTTTGGCTTCATCTGGGTGGGAATAATTATGAAGATGTCAGTGTCTAGAAGCCAACTCTAGGTTGGCCATTAGGAAAAGGTTCTTGAGGCAGAGGGTGGTGGAGCACTGGTACAGGCTCCCCAGGGAGGTGCTCATGGCACCAAGCCTGACAAGATTCCAGCAGCATTTGGCCACCATGTGCCCTCAGGGACATGGTGTGAATGTTGGGCTTGTCCTGTGCAGGGACAAGGACTCGATGGTCCTTGTGGGTCCCTTCCAGCTCACAACATTCTGGGATTCAGTGATTCTACCTCAATGAGGCAGTTGTGATCATTCCCACTTGTATTGTTCTGCTTTGCTTCACTGACTGCCTCGAGCAGCACTAGCCCCGTTCTCTCCTCCAGCAGGTGCTTTCCTTGTGGCAGGAGTTACAGCTCCATGAGTGTAGCAGTGTGAATTTCCCCCCTGCCTGACTTAGCTGTGTTGCACCAGCAATCACCAGGACTGATGCTGCAGGCCATGAATACAGATTTGATCCCAGAATCTGCCCCCAAAAAGCTCAGAGCCAAAGTACAGGATGAGGTGGTGGCAGCAGCTCCTTCTGCTGAACTCTTAGGGCTTCCCTGTTTCTAAGTACAGTGTAAATCCTGGACATAGACCACCATGGTCTCCATTGGACTTGTACACCACTGGCTTCATGACCATGTCTCCTTCTCTGGAGATACTCAGGACCTGCCTGGACACGTTCCTGTGTGACCTACTGCAGGTGATCCTACTCTGGCAGGGGGGGTTGGACTAGATGATCTTTCAGTGTCCCTTCCAACTCCCATGGTTCTGGGATTCTGTGATAACCCATCTTGCTGGTTGGACTTCCACTGGGGATGCCAAAGATCAGGTTGAGGGGAACGAGGAGACTCCATGGATGAGAGTAGGCGCTAATTCTGCTTCGTTACTGAGATGCTGATTAGACTCTGATTTAGCCAAACCCTATAATTTCATAAAACAACTGCTCTTTTTCTTGCTGACTTCTGCCTGTTAACGGCAGGGTTTCATTCTAGGGATTTGAATAGCCTGGTAATTGCACTTCCCACTTCTCCCAGTCCCACACAGTGGAGACTGGCATCCCAGAACAATGACGTTCAGATGTGTCCAGCAGCAGCCCAGCTCTAACAGGATCACATCCCATTTTCCTTTGTGTGAGGTAATAGGGCTGAGATGAGAAAGATTTGTTTCTATTAGAGTAATGAGGGGAAATGCTGGAGTCACAGTTGGAGGGAGCAGCGTATTCACTCAGGTGCCTTTCAGAGGCTTTTCGGAGCCGGGCTCCTGCTCACCTGCTGTGCTGAACAGGGAATCAGCAGAAAATCACCTCTGCTCCAGTGAGGGGAAAAGTTCTGCCTAAAACTTCAAGCACCTGGGGCAGGTCCACTTTGGCAATGGACATGGGGATGGGTACTGGAGAGTTGAAAGATCATGTCACAAAGGAGACTGGATGGGACCCGGATACATTTGTGTGAAGGGCAGGATCAGTTGTTGGATAGTTCAGCCTCAGGTTCTGCCCAGGGAAGTTCAAATTGGATCTGAGGAAGAATTTCTTTAGTGAGAGAAAGAATTAGGAAGAATTTCTTTGCTGCAAGGGTTCTGAGGCATTGGAAGGGGTTGCCCAGGGCAGTGGTGGAGTCCCCATCCCTGGAGGGATTGAAGAGTGGTGTAGACACAGTGCTGAGGGACATGGGTTAGTCATAGGGGACTGGTCAGTGTTGGGTTCATGATGGGACTCGATGAGCTTAAAGGTCTTTTCCAATCCAGGCAATTCTGGGATTCTGTGATAGCTGTTTGGGATGGCAGGATGTTCCACCTGCATTTGTGGGAGAGAGAAGGTCCTTCCTGTCTGGAAGAAGTGCAGATGAGACCAGACTTGCTTTTAAGGCAAAGGAGACAAATAGTCCTCCCAGAAAGAGAAGTTGGAGATCTGAACAGAATCTTCTGGAAGGACTTGGATGTGTACTGAGCAGAATGGGTCTGAAACATCTCTGGAACCATCTATGGAAAAGTTGGCCAAGCTCTGCTCATGTTTTCCCATAATATTTCCTCACTTTCCAGTAGAGAGGCCGCTGCTTAGATCAGAGTTGAAACACAATTAGTTCAACTGGCAAGTGTTAACTTCATGATTACAGACCAATTAATTTGTAACTCAATATATTTTAGACTTCAAACAGCTGTGTACTCGTTTCTGAAGTGCCTGCTGGATTAGTCACCGTCACAGACTGGTTACTGCCTGGCACTGCAGCACCAGTTAGAGGTAAGGAGACATGTAAGCCATTGGCTACATCTCCAAGCCAGCCTTCCTGGCAGCTCTGGTGAAATTCTCTCTCCCCCTACTTCTCACTTAACCAGAGTGCTCAGATGGAAATACATGTTCTTGCTGGAAGAGGCCCTTTGTGCTTGTTGCTCCATTTTTGCATGTGGGAGGGTGAAAAGTGGATGGAGAGATTTTGGACAGTTCTTTGAAATCAAACCTCTTCAAACATCTTTCTTCCCAGCTGGCTGAGCTGCGTGGGAGTGTGCTGCACCCTCAGCTGCACCCTCAGCTGCACCCTCGGCAGCACGCGGTTAAAAACCAAAATCTGGTTTTACTGACTTCTGGAGCTGCTGTCTCTGACTGTCTGTATCTCTGAACCTGAACTCGCCGTTTCCATGGATCATGCATTTGCTCTTTGTCCTATGAAGTCACACTGGAGGGAGGCTCTGCAGAGGGATCTG
>NW_010334377.1:0-819 GCF_000700745.2 Antrostomus carolinensis
CCGTCAGCTCCACCGTTTGCAATTCGGTTGCAACCATCGTGGCTTGTCCTGGATTTGCTAAAATATAGTTAATTTTCTCCATAGTAACTAAAAACCATTGTTTTGGGGGTTTGAAGCCACTTGGGAACCGAGTGAGTGAAAAAAGCTGGGTTTTTAGTACCATAAATAAATCACCTCGGAGCTCTGGTGCTGCTGGAAGTTTTCCCGAAGCTGCAGGAAAAGGATTTGGGCTTTTAAAAAAATCTCATCTCTTGTTGTCATGTCAAGGAAGGGAAAATGTGACCAAAAAAAGATGATTTTTGTCATTTGAAATTCTTTCTGGGAATGGTGTGTCTGGTTGTATCCTGTGGGAAAAGGGGCTGCAGGTTTTTCTCTGGGTTTTAAAAGTAAATAACTAACTTTAGGCAAAGCTTTTAAATATCTGTAAGTGATCGAGTGTTGGAAACTGATGTTCCAGCTTCACATTGGTCAAGTGGAAAAATGAGTGTGTTGGTACCTAAAAATCTACACAGGTAGGAATGACCCAAGTCACTCACTGTGAGAAAATAATGGGGTTTTTTGGGGGGAAATCAGGGAATTGTAACAACATGTGAGCTGGTGTTTGTGACCGTAGGAAAACTGGGAAACAAGAGTCAGTGTAAGATGGGTAAGGAGGTAGGAGAGTGATTTTTACATCCAGAGGTGGCAGGAGGTGCTGTGTCTGGGTCTGGTACCCACTTATTTCTCCCTTAAAATTACAAAAAAAAAAATATTGGGAGATGTCAGGGGATGTGGAAAAGCCACAGAGGGAGCTCAGGGTGGGGAGCGGAGCCTGGCACT
>NW_010334377.1:984-1195 GCF_000700745.2 Antrostomus carolinensis
CCCGCGGGGCCGTGGTGGGGGGGTGACCGGCCCGGGGCTGAGCACCCCCCGGGGATCCCAGCCTCTGCTTTCTGCCGCCTCCCTGGTACCTTCCACTTGAACAAGTTTGAGCTTTAACAGCTTCAGATAGCTCAGCAAACCCGGGCGGGGGGCTGGTCTGGCTGGGGGAGGGAAAACATGAAGTTATTTTTGAGGCAGGGCGGTTCATCGC
>NW_010334377.1:1207-5247 GCF_000700745.2 Antrostomus carolinensis
AGGGCAGCGCAGCGCAGAGGCGGGTGGTGAGGTCTGCGGGGACACGGGAGACCCGAGGACAATTCTCTGTCCCTGCAGGGAGCAAAGTGACAGTGCTGCAGCAGCTCCTCCGCAGAGGCACAGCGGGACTCCGCAGGTACCAACCAGACACGAGCGCTGCCCTTTAGAGCAGCCGCAGCGCAGGGGCTGGCCGGAGCGTGCCAGGCGCCCTGTCCCTGCCTCCCGTGCTGCCGTGCGCCCGGAGCAGCACAGCTTTGCTGTTGGTCTGGTCAGAGAACACATCCAGGATCCTTCTTTTCTCCTGATTTTTCCCTGAAGCCGGACAGGTCTCGGATCTGGTTCCCAGCCCAGGCTCCTGCAGCCCAGGGACAGTGGTGCTCTGTGTGGCAGGGGGGGCTGGCCGGGGCTCTGTGTGGCAGGAGTGGCTGCCAGGGGCAGAGCTGCAGCAGTGCTCTGTGACTGAGCCACGCTTTGAGAAGGATAAAAGCGTGGCACAAGCTGCCAGAGCAGGTGTTGGGCTCTGTCCCAGGGACTTTCTGAGAAGCTCAAGAGTTTTTTTCTCCCGTGTACCAACTCAGACCTACCTCTCTGGTGTCTGTGCAGTGGCAGGCAGCTGGAATCTCATGCACAGCGTTTGGTCCGTCAGCTGACATGAGCTCTTCCAGCTTGAACTCACACAAACCTGGTGATTGTAGTAATTAAATATTTCATATGAATTGGCAGCCAGGGGGAATCCAGCTCGCAGGTGGATCCTATTTTTTTTCCAGCTCTGTGTTCACTCCACCAACCTCTCAACCTCCGGAGAACTAAAGCAGAGGAAGATTCATCTGGTGATGGGAGTTTTCTGTAACTGACTTATCTGAGGTTTCTGGAGCTGCATAGGCTGGACACATTCTTCCAGGACAAGCAGAAAAGTTTCTAAGACAGTGTCCTGGTTTTGCCAGGATAGAGTTAATTTTCTTCCTAGTAGGTTTCCCTGCACTGGTACAAATGCTGTGATATCCAAGATGTTCTCTGAGCGAGCGTAGGTGAAGCAGTGACTGTGTCTCTCTGGTGACTACAGAGTTATGGTGAACAGGGAGCATGTTGGAAATGTTCTTTGGGGAATTCTTACTACAAAACTAATTGAATTTTTAATAACTGTAAATATCTAAATCATGCAGAGAGTTTTCTAGCCAAATGTGAACTATGTTACTACTGACTTCCCACTGCTACTGTGTTCCACTAATACTGGGCAAGACCCTCATCTTGTTTTCCCTTTCTTATTCCACAGCTGTCAGTGTCCTAGGACACACATTTAGACTTAGACCCAAATAGGTGGAGTCCTTTTTCTTGGTAGACCTTACAATTTTAAAGGAAAGTTGATGAAATTTAACAATAATCAATTACAGAGATTAGCATATCTTAACTCACCTGTATCTGGGTTTCAGCTCTGATAGTTTATATGCCTTACTGTGCAAAACAGTGACATTCAAACTCTGTGTTCTTCCAGGTAGCTTTGAAACTGGCACGGATGGCTGAGCTTGTTCAGAGGGAAAGAAGCAACTACCTGGAGAAAGTGGCAGAGACTCCTGGAACGTGTGCACAGCTCTGATAGCAGGAGGTAGAGAACCTTGTCTTTTCCAGCACACATCTCATACAGAGGTGAAATATTCACACTCTTAGATACCTACAGAGGAAACAAAGGGAAACTGCTCTGGCCCGCAGGACTCCTGCAGCCAGAGGGGCAGGAGCAGCCGTCACAGCACACGGGGTTGTACCAAAGTGGCACCTCAGCAGTTCTAGTCCTTTATTGTTCTGCTCTGCCTGAGTAAATTCAGCCTGTGCAAAAGTGAATTCTGTTCTTAATGGACATTTCCAAACCCCACAGTGACACGTTTTCGTGGAGCTGTCCCATTTCCCCAGCATTTTCCACCCTGAGGGAACCATTGATGGCACTGGGAGCGATGGTGCAGTTGCAGTTGTTGGTGTTTCAGCTATTCATAACGTTCCGTGGTGCACTTTCTTAATGAGGGTTGGTTAGTTCCCTCAGTTGCACATCCTGCCCACAACTGGCACACATGTTGATGTGCAGGCAGGAAGTTCCTCCCTCTGAAGCAATCATGGAGTGAGAACGAGCTTGAGGGTTTGTTGCTATTTTAAGAAGAGTTTCTCTTCTTAGAAGGCAGCTGAATTCAGTGAAAGAGATCTTCTCTGAGGTTTTTGTCTCAGCTAACCGTTTACCAGTTTGGGTGGTGGCAGAGCCATATGAAAATGCCAACAAGACAAACACAACTCAGGAACAACCTGCTAAGGGAGATTAATGTAGATTTTCATCAAGTGAAAGCCAGCAGAGCATCCAAGAGGTGTATTTTGTTGAACAGGAAACAGTTTGAGCTTCCATTATCAATGGATGAGAGTGTAAAAGGAAAAAAAATTAAATTGCTCATTACTGTGGAAAATTTGCTAATCCAGAGAGGCAGAATCTGCCCCAGAGCAGAAAAGTGAAAATATAATGACTGATTATGCCCTGAAGAGAAGCAGCAGCTGTTGCCTTCCTGAAAAGGGTGTGATGTTGCTGATGACAGCGAGTTTTCTTCCCTAGCCCTGTTGACCCACATCTGGTAATTCAGGGGGGTTTGCTAGGAGATGACCTGACCATGCACCAGGTTGGTAGCAGAGTGGATGAAAAAAAACCACCAAATAAGAGAAGCTTAGTTTCTCAGAGGAGCTCTGGAAGGGAACTCTGTGTAAGCAGAGATTGAGAGCAAGTGAGAACAGACCGTGAAGGACACGGACACGGGGTGAGGAGCGATCCACAAAGCACATGGGAAAGGTGAGGTGTTCAGAGCTACAAAGAGACGTGTTTCTGCAATATTTCATGAGAAAATGTGTGTAACCGGTAACGCTGGCTCTTACTGCAAAAATGTAATTCAGAAAAAGTTCAGTGTTGTTTTATTCAGGGAACAGGAGTTGAGGGAGAAAAGAGTGAAACACATTCTGGTGCTGGGCGCTTCCCGTGTCTGTGAACACGCATCTTCACACGTGTGTAACGCTTGCTGAACGCTCACACGTGTTTGTGCACACAGATTAAAGATGCAGTGTCCTAACACCAACCCTTCTGTGGTTTCAGAGGAAGATGTTTTGCTATTAAAGCCATTTGGTCACAGAGGGTTCCAGCAGAAAATCCCACCGGGACAACACCACGGCAAGACGCCTGCAGGCTCGAGTTCTGCTTGACATGGCCATCTTCTACTAGACCTGCCATGACGGCATTTTTTCCCAGTGTTCCCAACTGGATTCAAGATGCAAAGCAGGAGGAGGAAGAGACAGGCTGGAAATTAGTCCCCAGACCAAGAGGTGAAGAGACCGAAGGTCAGGGAAAATGCCAATGTGAACTATCAGAGACCTCCTTCCCCAGTGCCGACAAGCTGAGAACTCACACGCTGTCTCATACGGAGCAGAGGCCGTACAACTGCCCTCAGCTGCACTGTGGCAAAGCCTTTGCGTCCAAGTACAAGCTGTACAGGTAGGTAACTGCCGAGTGCCTCTGCCACACAGTGCTCCCCTGCCAGACCCGAGGGGAAAACCCCTCCCTCGGGTTTTTTCACTTGAGTTTCTGAGAAGGTGGAGGAGGGGGAAGGCCCTTGTTACCTTGCGAAGCACTTGAGTCCCAGACGTTACCGTACTTGGCATCTCTTTAAGCACCTTCCAGACAACCTCAGATGATACTTGATCCTGAGCTCAAGCTGTTTTCTGTTTTACTAAAGAGGAAATTGAAGCAGAAAGTGAATTTCACAGGTTAAAAAAATAACAAAATGAAAAGCAAGAATAGCATTCACATTTCCAAAGCCCTACACCTCTAACTTTAATCCCAGGAATCTTTCTGTGGCAGCTGTGGTTCTAGCATGAAGGAGTTCCTATCTATGTACCAAATACAGCAGAGAATAATTAAATTATGTGGTCACTAGGAACCTGAAACCAGATGAACCGCAGTGTCAGGGAGTGTGAGATCCCAAGGTGAAGTCAGTTCACAGTGGCTGTCGACAGACACTGCCACA
>NW_010334377.1:5308-30420 GCF_000700745.2 Antrostomus carolinensis
CTTGTCTTGTCATAAGCTACCAAGGTTTTCTTTGTCATTTCCCCCTTTGGCAGCCTCCACAGAGAGGACAGGAGCTGAGCAGATGACTGAAGTGTACCTGCATGGAGGGGATGCCTTCTAGGGAGGACGGGCACTGCTGAGACAGGCTCTGTAACTGTTGTTTGAAATGTGCTTCTGTGCCCAGAGAGTCCCTGGTGCCCGGGCTGTCAGGGCAGCGTCCCTTAGTGGGGGTAAAATGCCAGCTGGGATGTTTGTAGCATGAAATGTAGAACACAAGGAAAATTTTGAGAAAGTAGCATTTGTTCTCTTGAGGGTTGGAGAGTCTTAAACTTTCCCACTTTTCTCCCAAAAGGCACATGGCCACGCATTCAGCTCAGAAGCCTCATCAGTGTATGTACTGTGAGAAGATGTTTCACCGGAAAGATCACCTCCGCAACCACCTCCAGACCCACGACCCCAACAAGGAGGCCCTGCACTGTCCCGAGTGCGGCAAGAACTACAACACGAAACTGGGCTTCAGGCGGCACCTGGCCATGCACGCCGCTGCCAGCGGTGATCTCAGCTGCAAGGTCTGCCTCCAGACCTTTGAAAGTACCCAGGTCCTGCTGGAGCACCTCAAAGCTCATTCCAGACGGGCTTCTGGTGGAGCCAAGGAGAAGAAGCATCCGTGTGACCACTGCGACAGGCGCTTCTACACCCGCAAGGACGTGCGGAGACACTTGGTAGTGCACACGGGGCGGAAGGACTTCTTGTGCCAGTACTGTGCTCAGAGGTTTGGGAGGAAAGATCATCTGACCAGGCACATGAAGAAAAGCCACTCCCAGGAACTGCTGAAGATTAAGACTGAGCCAGTTGACATGCTGGGTCTCCTAAGCTGCAGCTCATCTGTGGCAGTGAAAGAAGAGCTGAGTCCCGTCCTGTGTATGGCGTCCAGAGACATGATAGGTGGTAAGAGCTTCCCTGGCATGTTGCCCGTGGGCATGTACAGCACACATCTCCAAACCATGCCGAGCTCAGGGATGCCCCATTCTTTGGTTCCTAATTCTCTTCCAATGGGAATGAGCTATCCTCTGGAATCTTCTTCTCCCATCTCCTCCCCACCGCAACCTCCTCCAAAGTATCAGCTTGGATCTACCTCATATTTGCCTGAGAAACTACCCAAAGTAGAGGTGGACAGCTTTTTGTCAGACTTCCCTGGCAGCCTGTCCCTCTCATCTGGTGAGCCTCAGTCCTCTTCGCCTCAGCCGCCCTCCCTGGATGAGGCTTTGCTTTCCAAGAGCCCTGCTAACCTTTCAGAGGCTCTCTGTGCTGCTAACATGGACTTTTCTCATCTTCTTGGCTTCCTCCCCCTAAACCTTCCTCCTTGCAATCCACCTGTGTCGTCAGGGGGATTGGTCATGGGCTACTCACAGGGGGAGACACAGCCACTGCTTACCACTTTGCAACATCAACCTCAAGAATCTCCTGGAGCTGGGGCCTCGCTGAACTTTGGGCCCCTTCATTCATTGCCCCCTGTCTTCACCTCCAGCTTGAGCACAACCACGCTGCCACGTTTCCACCAGGCATTCCAATAAGCTGAAAATAGCACTGGAGAGCAGCTCTGTCAGTCACCCTTCTGTGGAGAGCCTTAAAAACGCACAACCCTTCCTTCCCTTTGGGGTGAGAAAGCTTTGCAAAGCTGTTTCAGACAGGAGGTTTCTGATCTCTGGAGGGAGCACTTGTAGACTGGAACAGCAGATATCCCCGTGCAAGTCCCAGTCCTGTACAGCGGGAAGATTTCAGCTCATAGACTGGATATATTTTATCTAATTTTTAAATCTGTGAATCAGGAGCCACGCTTAGCACTGACCTTCCCGGAGATCCTGGAGCTATGCTCCGCTTTGGGAAGGGACTGTCCCTGAGAAGGAGTTGAGACTCTTTCATCTTGGGCTAAACTTTTGAAGAGTCCAGCTTCTATTTGGTGTTATCACACTGCAATTCTGGCAAAACAGCCAACACCTCCACACGGAGAAGGAGGAGAAGTCAGGACACCCACTCTGCATGAAGCCAACGGGGAAGAGGCTGTCCTTCCCCACTACCTCTCATCCCGTCACCGATTCCAGTTTATACTCCACATCAGTGTTAAGCAACAAGACCGTTTACATAGTGAATTCAGAGACGTCACCTCACTCTTCCTCGCGGAGCCAGGAGGTTGAACTCCTGGCAGTGAACATTGTTTACACAGCGCAGCTCTGTTTCCGCAGTTACAAAAATAGGAGGCACCAGCACACGCTGGGTTTATAGCTGGTGTAGCTGGAACACTGTTTACACAACGAAGTCAGGTTGCACTGATTTCTCTTCATTTACCATGTTCTTCCCCCATGGGGAAATACTCTGCCTCTGCTTTCTGGACCACTTCAGCCTCTGCCTCTGCAGGCAGCAGCTTCCCGCGTTTTCTCTCTGGCTGTCCACGTGCCAAGGGGAGGGAGCAGCTCCCAGCTTCGCTGTGTTTGTGGTGTACAGATAGAGCCCTTGTAACATCTCCCCCAGGCAGACAGATCCTGCATCTGTTCTGGAAACCAGAGCACGTGAAGAAGCTCGGTGAGGAGGCGCTGAGCGCTGTCGTACTCGGCACGGATGAGGACAGGCCTCTGCTCTGTAGGTTCCCTCCAGCTGAGGAACAGAGTATGAGTTTCTAGGTTGGTTTTTTTTTACCACAACAGTTCAGTGAGGTCAGTACCTTTATCCATGAAGCAATCTCAAGAGATATGTTTTTCCCTCAGCCCTAGGGTGATAACAGCCAGGAATCAGGAGGAAAAACTGGTCCCAGCTTCACGTACACTCTGTTAGTGTATTTGAAGCATTTTCCCCAACACTAATAGTTCCAACGAACGCTGAGGGGTTGGGCCTGGTCACCCTTTCACTCAGGATTTGGTTCCACTGGCCTTTTTGTTCTCTCCTTCTCGAGCCTTGTCTCCTGAAGGTGAAGTCCTGCTTCACCTGCTCCCTCTGCCTCACCTCTTAAATTCTTCCACGGACTGTCTGCCTGCTGAGGGCAGAAGGGTCACACTGGTAAGTGGCAGTCAGCTGCTGATGCCATTTAGCATCTGTATCTTATCCTGCTCTCATTTTCCCGGGCACTTGTACTGCAGATGGTAACGTAGGGAGGTTGATCTCTCTCTGGGTTGGTGGATGTTTATGAATATAGACACGCAGATCTTCATACCTCAGCATGGGGAAACCATTGTAGGCCAGTCTAAACCAGGAAATCTGTCAATATTGTTCTCCATAAATCTAGAAAATGCAAAATCTACCTCTACTCTGTTATCTCAGCTCCTTCAGTGAAGCCAGATGCTGTTGCCCCTCATCTCCCCAGAGAACATCCATTTCAGCCAATGCATATCACCCTCTGCTGAGCCCACAGCGTGACGTGAGCCGTGCCTTGTGTGTTCATGGGCTTCTCCCCCTTCCGTTTTACTCAAGAATTTTATTTTTAATTTAGCTTAGTAATTCTTCCCAGAATGACTGTTTAGTGATCCACTGATTCTCCAAAACATAGACCAGTTGTTTTAGGTTAGCCAGCAAAATGCTGCAAATAATACTTTTGTATCAAAATGTAATATAAGATTTATTTACCTCAGCAATATCCTGTGGCAATGATCTCCCCGAGTTAAATGCAGTACTTCCTTCTCTCCACTGTAAGATGTTGCCTTTCCAAGTTCAACGAGTGCCTTCTTGATCTCTGACGCAGAAAAGGTGAACGGGGCGTTTCAGCTCCTCCTCTGTTCACCGTCACCGAATACCTCAGGCCTGTCTCCTGCCGCTTTCCTCTTTGCAGATCTGGAGTTTCACACTGTTAGCAGTTATATGCAAGCCTTACCCCTGTCCTCAGCTGGGAGGACATTTTTTTTTTGTAAGAAATAGTCAGAAGTGATCACTTACTGCACGTGAGGATTATCAGATTTATGCAATGCCATCACCACACACCTTCTTCTGTTTCAGAACATTCAGCTTGCTCGCTTTTGCCTGCATTGTACTCTGAACAGATGTCATCACTGGAATTCCTTTAGCAGTGGTAGCTAAACTTAGAGCCAGGCATCTTTTTCCTACCAGTAGTCTGTCAAAGAATAAATGGAATTCATTTTGCTATTATTTGCATGTGTGATTTGCTTTCCACAGCTTTTCTAACCAGCAGAATTGCAGTAACATCTGTCAGTGAAAGTCTGAACCAGCAAGGGGAGCGTGTTCAGAGACAGCACATTGGAGCCAGTACCAGGTCTTGGCACTGGAAAATGGATTTGAGGTTCCCGATCCACAACAGAGCTCATAACCTGCAAGTATTTTGTCAGCCAGTCTAAAACTAATGAGGCTGTTTCCATTTGAAATACGAAGTGTGCGATTCACAAAACAAATGATTTCCCGAAGCTGGTCAGTGAACAGTTTTTACCTGTTGATAAGAAAGAACTTGGAGCATTTAAGCTGCAGCACTTGGAGTTGAGTTCATGAGGAAACAGGTACCGAGCTGCTCTGAACATCAGCAGCAGGCAGCTTAGAGAAGCTCCCGCTGCTGCGAGTGTCGGGAAAATACAGTTGTAAACGTGCCCCAGTGAGGGTGATCCCTGCAGCACGGCTGAGAGCGGCTCTGCTGCGGGTGTGCGGGGCCTCGGTGCTGAGGGAACGGCAGCCTGTGCTGCTTGGATGATAGGGAAAAAAAAGTTTCATCCCAGAAGGGTTTTTCATTTTAAATGAAGGTTTAGGGATGTTGAAGTCAACGTGCTACTTCCTCCTGAGATCATTGTTAACGTGGGGAAGGGCAGAGTGCAGGGAAGGAAGGATGGTGAATGTGAAACAGACCCACAGCACCGGTGTCCGTGAGCACCGGACCGAGCGTTAGCGCTGCATACGGGTGTTCTGTGGCTGAATGCCCCCTCCCTGGAAGTGTTGAAGGCCAGGCTGGATGAGGCTTTGAGCAACCTGGTCTAGTGGAAGGTGTCCCTGCTGATGGCAGGGGGGTTGGAACTGGAGGAGCTTTAAGGTCCCTTCCAACCCAAACCAGTCTGGGATTCTATGATCGCTGAGCACCACGAGGTAGGGGCTCCAGGTACAGGCCACTGCTGCAAGTCAGCCAGGACAAATCCAAATTAAACCATCTTGGGAGGAACAAAAGGCTTGTGCTGGAAGAGGGGAGTTTTTAAAGCGGTGCTTTCAAAGAGGCTCAGTGAATAGAGGAGGCAGCAAACAGCTGGGCCTCACACCTAGACAGGGCAGCAGAGAAGTGCTGAGCTTTGGGACACTGAGCACCAGCTGTGGGAGAGCAAGAGGAGGATGAACCAGTCAGAACTGGTGACACTCACCTCTAATAAGTGTTGTGCCAGTAGAAGCCTCACACACTAATCCCACAAAATAAAAAGCAGCTGCTAAAGATGTCGAGGAAAAGGAAGGACAACTTGGCAGAGCCCTGGGAACCTCCCCATTATGAGACCCTTGTTCCAGGCACTTCTGCATCGGGTGGAATCAGATCGAGCCCAAGAGGAGCAACTGCAGCGAAGAATTAGTCAGAGGGGTTAGTTAAGCAAAGAACTGAAGTGTGGCTGACGGGGGGTGTTCAATAGGAGCAGCACAGACAACTCATCTAAAATGATAGAGCTGAAGCCTGTGAAAGGACGGGACGGGGACGTGGCAGCCGTTATAAATCAGACCCTGCAGCCTCAAAAAGGCGAGGACATAAAATCCTGCTAGAAACAATGGTTCCAGCTCACTCGTTAGAAAATGCACCAGACAAGCCCTTTCCCTGGCAGCAGAGGGTTAACTCACCTCGCCAGCCCTTCCCAGGCTCGGATTGCTAGAGCTGTGTGAAAGCCTGAAGATCTTTTCCCTCCTGGGATTCCCGCTCTGGCTCAGAACCTGTTTGTGTGAAGGAACAACAGTTAACTGGCGTTTGCTTCCACTGACTTTCACTTGACAGAACATCCACGTAGGGCGTTGTGACAGACCCCGTTGGCTGCCTCACAGGCTCCTGCTCTTTACCTCAGTGTTGAGAACTGCTGTCACTTCAGTGGGAATCCCTTTCTTCTCTCCAGTAGATTGATGATTTCAGTACTTTTGTTGGGAGCTCAGCTCTTTGTTCTTTAATTCCTTCCTTGCTGACAGGTGAATAGCAGCTGCTTGGAGGATTTCCTGCAGTTCACTGGAAAAAATCCCCATCTCCTTTCTCTGCCATTGCATCACCTTTGCTATCTGGAAAGAATAACCCTGCAGAGGCATTTTCTACTGCCTGCAATTAAAATGGTTACAAAGAAATCTTCAAAGATGCTCCCCCCATCACCCGACCTTCTCGCTTATCCTCTCTGATCCTGGTTACCCAGGCTCACTGAATTCCCCCTCCATGCCTAGTTTTAGTTAATTGCCTGCCCAAGCCCTGGGGATGTTCTGCCCCCGACCAGTGAAGAGGCTGAATGCCTCCAACAGAACCACTTCATTAAAACTTTACGGGTTCCCATCTTTATCCAACATTTGCTTCTTGTTCATAACTTATCACTTGTATTTCTCCCCAATTCTCAGAGGTGGGAATGGCCAAACGCAGCCCTCCCTGACACCCGCCTGGCTGGAGGGGGTGGTCTGGTTTAGCCTGGTCTGCTGGAAACCCAGACTCTTCAGTCACCACCCTGGCAGCTCTCACCCTTTCTGTGCCCGTTTCTCTGTGCCAGGCCATGGCAATGCCCAGCCCCCTCCCTCGGAAAGCCAGTGCCACAGACACAGCTTCCTTACAGGGGGCTCTTCCCACTCCAGTGTCATTAGACCCCTCAGGTTCTGCTGTCCCTGCCACGCGATCAGTGCGCCCTGACACCGGGCTCACCTCTCCCATCCTCCCACCCCGAGACCTCCTCACGTCACTCTGGTGGGTAACCAGGATCCTTCAGCCGTTCTGCAGCTCCACAGAAGGAGTTTTCTCAGGAGATTATTTTTTCCCAGAGCACTTCCTCAGCAGGCTGCTGTGTGATCCGCACCCGGAGCCATCGCCACACGGTTTCACAGCCCACTCAGCGCTAAAGGCTCTGGACGGCCACAGAAACAGGTCAGGCAAAAACTGAATTGGTGAAAACCATGATACCCACCCAGAAACCCGCTCACATTCTGCTTCCCACAAACCTGCACCACGAGAGGAGCTTAGCTTTCCTGTCACAAGCACGCTTCATTTCTCAGGGGCACAGGCAGGCTGGCAGGAAGAGACTGAAGCATCTTCCTCGCTGTGTGGAAGCCGGGTCTGTGGTCACCCTCTCCACCAGTGCCCAAATACCGGCACGGACAGAGAACGTGTGTGACATGGGGGGAGCGTCTCTGCTGGGAGATCACAGTGGCAAGGAAAGTTAAAGGCATTGTGGAAGATACAGAGAAGAAGAATAGGGAATTTGGAATCCATTTTTTTAATTACTACTATTAAATAGGTCAGCTCTTCACTTTCAATTAGGGGAAAATTCCTCAACATTAAAGTGTCTTGTTAAAAAAAAAACCCAACCAACCGTCCCTCATTTTAACAGCTGCCTTCACCTTCATCCTCACCCGATTTCACGTGCTGCCTCTTTCTTTGAAACTACTATGCAAGATAACCAGCCCTAACGCAAGGTGTCCCGAGACTGAGGCACAGCTCTGCCTGCAGCTGCAGGAACAGCCACGGCACCTCTTGCTCGGCACGTGGCTCTTGGCTGGTTTAGTGTCCAGGTGCACAGATCCCGTACCAGCCCCTGCCCTCGCAGCCCGTTTTCCTCTGCACTTCAGTTCTTGCACTTGAAGGTAACACAGAAGCTCCTCCTCATGGTCCTCACCAGCACACACCTCGCTTCAGGATGCGACTGAACACGGTGCACGAGCCCGCGTGTCCGAGCAGAGCGCTGCCGTTGGGAACGGTGGATCCATCACTTCTCCTACAAACCTGTCTGGAGTTCATGACTTGTGCTACTGAGTGCCTCAGCCTTGACTGCTTTGTGGGTTTTTCCCCCTCTAGTGATCCCCAATATCTAGAAACTATTTTTAGAAAGGTTGTTTTGTAACTTTTATACCAGTATTTCCCTTAAACGAGGATATTGAACAAAATCCTCGCGGTGTCTGCCCTGGGGGGGGCCTGACCGCTGGCTGGGCGCGAGGGACGGCGGAGGGAACCTGCGGAAGCCGTGAAGCCTCAGCCCTGGGAGCAGTCGAGCTCCAAAGCTGCTGCTGGAGGAAAAGCTACTGAGTGGCCTTTGGAGCCAGGAGTCAGGGCGAGAAGCCTCCCCCAGGCAGGGCTGTCCCGGCAGAGCTCTGTCCCCATCGCAGGCGGCCGGAGCAGCCGACTGGAGCCCAGTGTCCGATCCAGAGCCCACACACGTCCCGTTCTAAGGGAAGGGGCTTGGGCGTTCTCAGCCCAGGAGCTGATGGCAGAGACCTGGTGGCAATTCCCACCCTCCCTTCTTGTGCTGGATCTCGCCAGGCCTGGTGCCTGACCTCCCTTCCTGCAGCTACAGCTGCCGAAGCCAGAAGCTTCCCATTGTTAAACCTCGACTGTTTTTCTAAAAACCAACTTTCTAGCACTTTTACACACAGTGAATAACCTCTTTTAATGGAGTATTTTGGGGGCTGTAAACAAGGTTTTTAAACTGTAAAAATAATAAGTGCCATTAGGAAATGTACAGTTCATCACTAAAATTAGCTCTTTCATTGTCTTGCAAAATGGAGTTGAGATTGAAAGCATTTTTTATAATGAAGTTGTTTATTAAAAGCATTTGAATTATCTGACCTGGGTGTCTTCTTGGAGGGGAATGGGGCTTTTGGTTGGTTTGTTTTTAAGTAAAGACAGACTCATAAGGCGAGTCAAGATCCGGTTCCCTACAGGAATCCCCACAGACTTCTTCCAAGCAAAGAATTAGACCCAAAAAAGGACCAGGCACCTTGCTGGGGATGCAGTGACAGCCAATACCATTATCTCCTGTCAGGAGAATGTTTGTCAGACACAAAGTTCGGGTCACTTGGTTTCACTAAAATTCCCAGCCCAAGCAGCAGCGTTTCAGACAAATACAGCCCAGTCCCCCCTTCCAAAACCCGGCCCCTGCCGCTGCCCGGGAGCACGAGGGCAGCAGAACCAGAACCAAACCCGAGAGCTTAAGCAACAACCACACTTTGAGAGATGAAAAAGGGCAAAGAGCATCCTGCCCTCTTGGAAATCTCTCTTCAGAACACGGTTTAAAAGCTGACAACCATTTCCAGTGTTTCAGTAAAACGCCCTTTCCCCAGCAGCGCTTCCCCCAGAACAGGGCACGGCTCTGGCACCACTTCTCCTGTCTGCCTAAAAACGACCAACAAGCCCAGCACAGACTGTCTGTTGGTGGAGCTGAAGCTGTCCCTTGCCCTTCTCACAGGGAGAGGGGACAATTCTGATGATTTCTGAGTTGTGATGAAGGTATTTGCCTGCCCTGCTCTCAGCAGCTGATCAGGGTCACAGTCCCCAGCACTGGCATCCCTGTGACCCACCACGGCTGCACACACCCACTGGGCAAAACAGCACCAAAAAAGTGAATTCACCACCCTCCCTCGACCAGCACCTTTAAGGGACACTTGCTGCTCTCCTGCTGCAAACACCCCCCAGCAGAAACACACCACACTGGCACAGAGAGCTGGAAGCCAGCGAGGAAGGTTCAGCTTCCAGGGCACCAGCACAGCTTCAAAATGCCACTCGGAGGAAGGAAACAGCAGCTCCCTTTGACCTGCACTCGCCTCTGTTGCTCCAGAGCACCCAGGGGTTTGCCCAGCACTCCCAGCCCGTCAGCCACCCCACAGCTCTGCTGCTGCTCCAGCCCTCAGCCCCACACAAGTCACACAGTGTATTTCACACACGAGAGCCGAGCTGCTGGAGCAGCCTCACCACGCAGCACAGAGAGCAGCACAGTGAAGACAGATCCAAACGCCTTCACCGGCGGCGTTTTAAGACAACACAGGGCAGCATACAGGACATGCCACGCTGGGAGAACGGACTGCTCCAGTTCACCAGGAGAAAAGTACTACCAAGAAAACATCAGCGGATTCCAAGCTCTGCTTCCAACTGAAGCCACACATCAAAGACCACACAGGTGTCCAACAGGGTAAGTGAAAAGAAAAATCCCAAGAAATGGCTTAAGAGAACCGAGGGGAGCAGGACAACAGGACAATGGCAGATTTATTTACAATAGGACACAAAGAATACATACATTAATTAAAAATTACAAAGAATACAGAGAAAACACTTCGGAGACAGGAGAGAAATCAATGCTGGCTGAGCCTCTCCACTGGGGCAGGGGCAGAAAATTAAAGGAAAAAAAGGAAAAAAATCAACCAAAATCTCAGAGAGGGATCTCAAATCAGAACTGACGCAGGACTCCGCAGCACAGCTGGCTCACGCATCCCCTGCTCCCTTTTTCCATCCTTGATTCCTGGCTGATTGGACTTTGGCATGACAGGCACCCGGAGGAGCTGTCGGGCCAGGCTAGAATGAGTCGAGGCGCCTGGGAAGCCAGCTCCCCGCAGGGGACAAGGTTGTCTCAGGCAGAGACACGGTCCTTGTGTGGACCTGGGGGAAACTTATGGCAACTGGGGTTAAAAAAAGCCCCAAACCCCTCAAGGGTGCACATCAGTGCTGGTAACGGGGAGGGCTTTGGACAGTTCTGGGTTGGAACAGCATCACCTGTGGCAGCTGGTCATTTGGAGACCTTACTGCTTACTACAGCGAGAAGGAAAAACATTTTCATAGATCTCACTAAAAAAAAACCCAACCAAACTCTCCCTTGTATCCCTGAATCCAGCTGGTCTGGGGATGGAAGGAGCTTCACTGTAATCCAGAACCTTTGTACTGGTAAACATCACTGAAGTGACCAAAATAGAAAAAAAACCAAACAACAACTTTAACCTCTTTTAAAAAGAGCTTCCCATGGGCTGATTCAGGCATCAAGCCACAGAAAAAGAGGAGCCAGCTGCAGAAGAGCCCACATCAGCTGTCCCAGAGGGCTCGGACCGTTCTGCGGAGAACAAAATACAGCTACGGGGTGAACGGGGTGTTCCCTGGAGGTAGAGAATCTACGAGGAGGAGAAGAGAGCAGCAAGATCAGCAAGAGCACAGGGCAGGTGGCGAGACAGCCCGCTCCTGGCAAGGGGAGAACTCCTCTGTCCCCAGCCCCTCTGCCCGGCCGGCACACACCTCGCAGCAGCTCGGGCCCGATGCTGCAGCGTGTTGTTGGCACTGGAGCAGCGGAGCCGCAGCCTCCTCTCCGCAGGGCTCCGCGCAATCCCGGCGGGGTTCCCGGGAAGGAAACCTGCCCTGTGTCCTCAGGCAGCAGGAGCAGAGCCATCGACAGAACAAACCCTCGTATCACCTCCTGCACCCTTCCAGTCATGTATTCTTGCACCAGCACAACCCCACCGCTCCCACCAGAACGTTACGTCCTTGCTGCCCCTTCGCAAAGAGGAAATCCCACCCTCCCTCAGCCCCTCCAGGGGAGGCACCGAGGGGCCTGTGCTGTCCAAGGCCGGCGGGAGGGAGAAGCGATGCCGAGGGCTGCAGTTCTCCAGCTCTCTCAGGGTGAAGTTGCGATTCCCAGGCTCTGAATGGCACCTCCATCACTTTGTAAACAAGGCGAAGCCAGGACCTCTGCAGTCAGAGCAGCCGGGCGCACGCTGGGGGAGCCTTTAGGCTCCTTTCACTCTGCCATAGTCGAGCTCTCTCTTCTGTGCAGACATGAAGGCAGGAAAGAAACCCAGTCTGATATTTGTCTGAAGAGTCTCCCTGAATCCCAGAGCACCCTACGGGCTGGAAGAAAATGTTTTCACAAGTGTTTCCACTGCTGTCTCAAATCCATTCGTCATCAAACATAAAAAAAAGGATGAATTAGCAAAAAGGGGGTTTACTTATACAGAGGGATATTTCTCTGCTTAAAAAACTCCCTCGAATATGGAACAGGATAATAAAGTTAAAATGTAAGGTATCTACAGACCCCTTTTTCCCCCCAGAAGTAGCCCAGAATCCATGTACACTGTGCCAAAGTTACATTCCAAAACGAGGAGTTATTTATTTCTCTTGTCACTCTCCCACTGGATTTTGTTTCCTTAAAAGAGTTGGGAGAAGATGTCCCCTTCGCTCCCAGGAGGACACGCGTTCAGGAGGTGTCTACTTTCTGCTGGGTTTCTGCATCTTCAATCTATTTTCACTGCAGCATAAATCTTCCGGACAAACATGTAGGCTGCATAGAAGCCAATGGTGCCCGTGAGGAGCCAGAAGGACAGGACCATCAGGGCGGTGTAGCCAAAGTACAGCAAGGAGGGAATGAACTCAACGATATCCAGCTGAAAGAGAAGAGGAAAAAACAAGTGAAATCAAGTACAGAGGTAACACGAGTTACTCCCCAAACCAGCCAGTGCCCCCTACAAGGGAAAACCCTCCACTCCATTGGTTTTGTCCCCTTGGAGGCGGGGCTGGGAACACGGCTCCGCGCAGGTAACGCGGGCAGAGGCCTGGGACACTCACAGCCCTGGCTGGTGAGCTGCCTTGGCCTGGCCTGGGGACAGACTGGGACCAGGCAGTCCCACCATCTCCTTTCCCAAACCCAACAGTCTCCTCTAGAAAGGTGGCACCTTCATACAAAAGGAGTGACAATACCTTGTTCACAAAGTAGAAGATGGCATAGATCAGCACGTAGAAGGCAGATCCTCCAGACACCAGGAAGGTCCTCCACCACCAGCGGTAATCCTGACAGGGTAAAAAGCCTCGTTATCCCACAGGCTTCCTTTTCCTCTGCCACTGTCTCAGGGGAGCTGTGACCTTTCTGGGACAGGGAGACCACCACCCATTTTCCCTCAAAGGAAAACCACAGTGTGGGGTGAGGAGCTATTGTGTCACAGAAGTGTTTTCAAACAGAGGATGAAAAGCTGGCAGTGAAGCAAAGCCAGGTCAGAATCACGGCACCTGCTGCTGATGAACACGGCTCACCTCGCCCTGCATTTCATGTTGTATGTGGGTGGAATTAAATAGTTTATTTGGGAAGAGATGTCAGTTCAAAATACTCTGCTCCCAGCATGATTTCTGGTATGAAGCCACAGTTCCCAGCCTAGCAGATCATCACGTAGCTTCAGTTCTCCTTGAAGTCAGGAGGTGTTAAGAGCAACCACACTGGAGAAGCTCGGCTGCACTAGATTTCTGCTGAGTAGCAGCAGTGACGTCACCTGCACTTTTCCAGGAGCCATTGTGGACCCTGAGCTACTGAAACAACAAAGGTGGAAACCTCACCTCAGCACAAAGCTGGAAGTACACCATGACAATGCTGATCTGGGAGCACGACACCACCAGGATTATAAACACCAGGAAGAGAAACCCAAAGAGGTAATAGAACTGGTTCTCCCAGATGGCCTGAAACAGACACAGCAGAGATTTGTCTCCATGCTGCTGTGATCCATCAGCAAACGCGACAGTAACGTCTACCAGCGAACCCACAGAGAATGAGGGGCCCCTCAGCCTCACACAGGTGAAACCACAGATCTACTGCGTCTCAGAACGTTACTTCAGAGGAATCAGGTTGCAGAAAGGTGCCCAAAGTCAGCTCTGAGGCAGCTTGTCCATTCCCCTCCATCCCCCAGCAATGGAACAGCAAGTTCCCCCGTGTCCATGGAAAGGTGAACGGGCAGCAGCTGGAATGGCTCAGGGGATGTCTTAGGACCAGGACCCCTCCTTGACACAAGGTTACTGTAAGTTTTTATCTTTACCACCGTCCTTCAAATCACCAAGGAGTGTCCCATAGACATCTCCAGGTGTCTTCAGCAAGGGGACAGTCTGAAGAGACCCACAGCCCAGTTCTCTCTGGAAACAATACCCAATGGCCTGGAGGGAACCTGCCAGCCCCAGCAGGAAGTACTGGAACAGGAGACCCTCCAGGGGAAGCCCCCTCCCTTCCAAAAACTTTGGCAGGAGAGGAATCCTATTCAGAAGTTAAATGCTTACACTGAAAATGAAGAACAGCTCGATGAACATAGCTCCAAAAGGCAGAATACCAGCCATGAGAATCCTGCAGAGCGAGAAAGAAAAACCATAAGCAGCAGAACATGACGGTCTGGCCATCAGAAGTCCCTGTAACCACAGCAGCCAAAGCTCTGCAGCTCCACGTCACCAGGATGAATTTCACACAGTACATGGCACAGCTGCTCCCACTCCTAAGCACGTACCACTCCCATAAACACCAGTCACACCACATCAACCCTGTCAAGACTGTCTCTGGTATCGCATGACTCTGCCATCTGTGTCCAGAGAGCAGCAGAAGGTGATGTCCAGCAAGCCAGGGGGACCGAGGGGAGGGGAATTAACTCACTGTGTTTCCTACACATCACTCACCCAACAAATTTATTCATATACCACCTCTGCTCCGGGATCTGCCTGGGAATCTGATTTGTCCGAACGGGATTGTCATACGGTTGTTTGCGAAATCCAAAGTAGTAACCCAGGTAGACCAAGGGCAAGGAGATCCCAAACCACATGCAGAGCAAGGCCACCAAAAAAAGGAAAGGCACCTGGAATCACACCAAGAGTCACAAAAGTGAGGCTGACAGCTCCCAGAGACCAACTCTCCAGTCAGCCCCTGCACTGACACCCACATTTAGAAAGCGACTGTGAAGCCAAGTGAGTCCTTGACACCCCAGTCACCCTCCTCCCACCCAGCAGGCCCCGGGGTGAAGGTGGCACCTACCGCTCCAGAGGAGTGTTTCCCCCAGATGAAACAGTTCAGGACAAAGCAGATACCAAAGACGACACCTGGATACAGGGTGGCTGTCTGCAAGAGCAAACATGGGTTAAGAGAAAACACATCACTGATCACAGCATCCCAGAATGGCCTGGACTGGAAAAGCCCTTTAAGCTCATCGAGTCCAACCATGAACCCAACACTGACCAGTCCCCTATGACTAACCCATGTCCCTCAGCACTGTGTCTACACGACTCTTCAATCCCTCCAGGGATGGGAACTCCACCACTGCCCTGGGCAACCCCTTCCAATGCCTCAGAACCCTTTCAGCAAAGAAATTCTTCCTCACATCCCATCTCAACTGCCCTGGGCACCACAAGACTCACACAAAAGGCTCCCTTCTTCCATCGATGTCCTTTCAGAGTCCGGTACAAGCGGCCAGCAAAGAATCCACCAAAAACCCTGGACAGAAACAAGCCAAGAGAAGACAATGAGGTTTCATTGCTGGGGAGAGAGTGGAGGGACGGGCAGGACAGCACTGCTGCGGGGAGCAGTGGAGACACCTACCCCATGAACATGAAGAGAAAGCAGGCAGTAGTCATCAACGCACCCCGGCTGGAAGGCGACAGCATCCCCAGCATGGCAACAACTGTGGAGGGAAAAAGGACAAAGAACAGCAGCTCTGATGTCCATCTGCCAGCCAGCACCTGGAGATCAGGGGCCCGTCCCACGTGCAAACCACAGCTGCCTGGAATCTCCACCTTCTGCTCAGACCTCATTTCCATCACAGTGTGGCGCATCCACAGCCTCCAGCACTGGCCAGAGGGAGGAAGCCACAGCTTTGATCTCAAGCTACAGACCATGCTTTACCCTCCACTTCCCCAGAGATCTGAGCAGGTGCAGCTCAGAGGCAAAGCACACGTGCAAAAGTCTCTCAGCCCACTATCAGGCAGGGCTCAATATCCTGTTAACAGGTAACACGACCACAGAAGATGCCTTCAGCTGGGAAATGCCACCTAGAACCTCAGAACTGCTGAGCACAGGCCTGTCACCTTGATCTGCCCACCACAGCTTCACTCAAGCTCAGGTGAGCACAGGCTGAAGTCAACGGGAGCTACAGACGCCCTTGAGCATCGTTCCTCTTCTCGTTACTGCCACCCCATGAGACATGGGCCACTTACAGATGACGATCAGGATCATACAGAAGAGCTGAATTCCAGAACCCAGGAGAGAGCTGAGGATCATGGGGTACTGTGGAGGCCTGAAGACATCTCCATGCACAAGTTTCCAACCGGACTCCTCCATCGTATCTTCCTGTACCAGGAGAAGAAGGTATTTAGAAATGAAAGTCCTACCACAGCCAGCCTACGAGGTTATCTTCCCTGTGTCCATTCTTCTACAGAATTTTATCACTCTAATTAAACTTCTTTCCTCTTGGGCTTAAAACAGTTCAGATCTGAAGTGCCAGTGGCAGGACATTTATTGGACTGTCTGCAGTCATCACTTAGGTCTGAAGACATCTGAACCAGTCATCTGCCACTGGACACAGAGAGCCAAAGGTGTCATGACAGCGTGTGACAGAACTGCCCCTCCCATCTTCAGGGCTTGAAACAAAACAGAAGTGAGGAAAGAGACAATTCACTCAAGTCTTCAGAATAAATCCCTCCTCATCCATCCTTCCCCCTCTCTGATCCCAGCCCCAAGAACAATCACGTACAATGTCATCCTCCTTGTTGTAGTTGGCAATGTCCTTCCGGAGGGTCCGGATGATGATCATGCTGAGAATACCTGCAAACAGGCACCAAGTGAGTGTAGCTCAGAGGCTCCTACACGGCTGTGCTGCTCTCATCCTGTGCAACTACACAGCTCCCACCAACACACAGTTCTGGCTCGGAGAGGAGACCTTGAGTCATCAGCCACCCCCCCCAGCCTTCAGCAGACAGAAACAAAACCCCAGGGAGCAGGGAAGGCAGCATTCCAGCAGGAACGGGCACTGTGGCTTTCCTGTGGTTTTTTCTTCCTTAAATAAGGACATGACAGACGTGTGTTAACCACATTCTAAACCCTCCACTACCCCAGGCCGAGAGCAGAAGTGGGTAACTGTCTGACCCTACAGGGCACTGCCTGAACCAGGAGGTTTTATGTGCTGATGTTTGCTTCCTGCCCCTTCTCATCATGTTTAGACATGGCCACATCTTCCATGAGCCACCTGCAGCTGAGGCTTAAGGAAAGTTCCCTGCAGATGAATGGTAAAGCCACCCTCACCCCACACATCTCACTCACCTGAAAGGAAAAAGACGACTACAACCGAGTTAATGATAGAAAACCAGTGGATCTGCACGTCACTCATGGTCAGGTAGGTGTCCCAGCGGGAAGCCCATTTGATGTCACTTTCCTGAAAGAACAGGAAAGTTCTTCTCATACCAGCACATTCCCAACGTCTTCCATGTCTCTGTGACAGACACCTGGAGCACCAAGTGCCAGCCAGAGGCAGCGAGCTGCCAGCCAGCTTCCCACTGCTCCCTCACCTCCCAGTGCACAGAGTAGGTGAAGAGCAACTGGTTCTCTTTAGAAGGATCTATTTCCTGAGGGGCAGAGCCAGTAGCTTCAGGCAGGGTGCACATACTCTTCTCATCAGCCTTCAAGTCTGTAAGGGAAAACACAAACACGCCAGGTCAGCCCTTTCCTCAGGCACCACCCACTGATCATCCTGACCCCAGGTACCCTGAAGGCACTGGGCTGCAATTACTCTGAATATTGCAAGGGAAGCCCTCTGTCCTTTCTCACCTGCTTTGTGGTTTTCAAAAATATTCTTCTGATCAGATAAGAACCATAAAAGTCAAGGATCTAGATCATGAACAAATCCTCCATTCCACATGGAATGCTGAGAAACAAAACCTCTCCAACAGAGCCTGCTGCTGCCAGACAAGAGTCTGGAAGATGCACACGATGAGCAACTTCCCTTCCAGGCACCTGTTTCATGTTGGGCTCACCCAGGTAGGAGTGTTCTCCTTCTAATCATTATTTTTAACCTTCAATTCCCCCTAGAACAGTCCCAAACATTCTGTGGGTCCTTGCACTAGCACGTAGTGTCCCAGTGGGGGAGATCTGGGCCGCAGCAAGAGCTCGATGCACAACTCTTGCTAGATGACACAGTGCAGAAAACCCAACCCCCAGACCCCAAACTTTTTACATGAATTAATTTTCCCTGGATTGCATTTCAAGGATCTCCATTTTTGGTAGTTCCTTAATAACAAAGGGGTTTATTGCTCTTATAATTCAGGCTCCCTCATTTCTGTTCCCCAAGACCATAACAGAAGCAACAACTGCCACCCTGATACATCAGTGGTGTTCAGATCTTGGCTCTACAAGAGATTCTTGTCCTCTGCTCCTCTCCCTGAGAGTCTCTCACCTTCTAGTTTAATACTTTGGGGAATCACTTCAAAGCGCACAACCCTGTAGGTGGGCTCCTGGTTCTCTTCCACATCCTCTCTGTGGTAGTAAAGGATGAAGGAGAGGTGGTTGTGCAGGTAGAACTAAAACAGATTGACATTAAATAAAATGTTAGCACCCCAAGGGAGGAACAGGCAAAGTTTAGAAGCAACAGCTGCAGAAAGCAGCTTCAGTGCAGAAAACTAAAGATTCCAACTGTTCCCAGATGCATTGTGCTACAGAGCTAGATCAGGTAACACTTTCCAAGGCTAAAAGAACAAGAGGAGAGAACAGAGATGTTGAAAAGGTAACAACACCTCAACCACTCCAGGCATCAGGGACAGTGTTTCGGTCTATTTCTGGCCTGGAAAATATCATCACATCTCACATCTCAACCACACATTCAGTGGAGACTTCAGTGGCAGCAGAATCACCACCTTTAGGTTGGAAAGACCTCAGTAGCTACAACCCCAAGTCTCCTGCCTGCTTCTTCTGCCAGGCAGACACACATCACCCAGACGCCGTGGGGGCCCAGAGCCGCCCTGTGCAGCAGCCCCAGGCTGGCACAGCAGGTTCATCCACCCACAGCAGCCCAGGCTCCAGGGCTCAGAGCTGCGTGTGCAACTGAGCACTCGAGTACAAAAACCAGACGTGTCTCAAGTCAAACAGCTGATCTTGGGGTACACAACCCTGGAAAACATCTGCAGGAATACACACGCTCAGTTTCCATCTGCAAACTAAAGCAGCTTCTCCTCCAATAAACACCTGACTTTCTTTATTTTTTTTTTAAATACAAGATGCTCCAAGACGACTGAAGATCAGCCAGCCTGGGGGGCCTGGTGCCTCTGCTCTGCTGAGGGGAAACCACTGGGTAAGTCTGTCCAAGGTTATACAGCAGGTCAAGGCTCAGACTGCTGGCTATCGCACCAGCAGTCCAGCACCCACCCTGTCCTTCTAATAAGAAATATCTCTCTCTCATATTTCCACTCTTTATAAAACCTTTTGGTTGCATTCCCCATCCTGACAGTCTCTGCAGACTTCTCAAGCCCTCTGACAGACACCCAGAGCTCCATCTGGATTCTCTACCTTGTTACCGTCCATAAACCCCAGCCTGTATCCATGCTCGAACTGCACATCCTTCTCCTTCTTCTTCTCCTCTTCCTCACGATTGGAATAAAACTCCAGCCGTGTTGCCACAGGGAGGTTATCAGCAATGCTGCAAACACAGATTTCAGATCAAATTTGTCCACACCACCGAATCCCCACTGGCACCAGCTCACGCTCGAGGTGACTCACAGATGGACGTAGTAATCCTCCCGGATGCGCTCGGCCACCAGCTTGCTCTGCTCCACTGTCAGGGTCACCGGCTTGTTCGGGAAGTTGCACAGAACTTCACATTTCTTCTCCACGTTCATGGAAACCTGGAAAGGTGTATTTACAATTCGGTCCCCCCGAAGAACCTCACCTGGAAAAGAGGGAAATAAGGGCAGGGTGAAAGACTGCCACTTGTCACTGCTCCTGCCAGGCTTCCTGTCACTGCTGCTGCCACAGGGCTGGCAGCACGCTCTGCAGCCACAGTGATGACAGCAAGGCTCCTTTGCACAGGTGAAGATCAAAGGATGGTTTAGCTATTTTGTTGGAAGTACCAAACTCTACTTATGAAGCAGGTTACACACCTTCCTTCAGGAAACGTGCTTCCTCTTTCCAATACATGGACACCCCAGTTTGCAAACAGCCAGCACAGAACAAATCAGAGGAAGCAGACCCTCCACAGACAGTTTATCAGAGGTGACATTTGCAGTTGCTCTCACTCCTGTGAACACCCCCTGGGCAGCTCCCAAACAGCAGCTCAGTTCCTGCGGGGGAACGGGCCCTTCAGCGGGTACCTACCCAGGTTCTCAGCCTTGTACGTTATCTTGGTGGGCTGGCAGAAGGGCAGTGAGTAGTACTCATATGGCAGCTGGGTTCGTGAGCTGGTCAGCTTCACAGCCTGGGGGAAGAACAGAGGATTATCCCCATGAAAGAACTCAGAGTTTCCTATCTATCCTCTCAGCATCAGCCACAAAGCTCATTTTCAGAAGCTGTAAAAAAGGGAGACAGCTGTTCCTGGGAGAGCTCCTACTTTCTTTCCTTCTGCACAGTTCCTGGTTGTATATTCTCTACACTACGAGTCAGTAGCAATTCATTCACAAACAGAGAAACACCTGAAGAAAGAAGCATGGTGGATCAGTTTCAGAAATTTATGACTCAGTGAAATTCTAAGAAACAACAAAGAGCTCAAAAGAGATTCCAGAGTCACATTTCACACAAGACTGCAGTTATTTCCTCAAAAAAAAAAAAAGTAGTGTCACACTGGACCTAGAGGCCTGGCCTCTAGTGATATGAAGAGCTGAGCAATTTTTATCTCTGTGAGGAAAACCAGAGAACCATCAGATTGGGAAGACAACGGATGGTGACAAAAGCCACCCATTTCTGGAGAGTTCCCACAAATCACAGGGCACAAGGGAAGTGCAGAGCCATGGCACCACAGCCAAGGCCACAGTTGCTCCCAAAAGCAGGAGTGTTTCGTAATGCAGCCAGGCTCATTTATTGGAAGAGCTGGCAATCACCCTGACATGCCTTATCACTTGAGGAAGCATTTGGCTCATGAAATCCCTTTGAGAACCACCATCCCAATACCCCCTTCTTCTGGGAAGCTGACAGCAGCCACAGGCAAGTCTCATTTGCTTAAAAATAGCTTCTGTCTGGCAGCCTGTGGCCAGAGAGCAAACTGTGTTGTGCTTCACATGGGAGCAGCCAACCTCAGCATCCCCAGGGGTGCTGGATTTTGCTGAGACGGAGGCCACAGCTTTAGAAAAATAAATGAAATGGGCTATAAATTGCTGATGTCTGGAAACAAAGCCTGGCCTTCTCCTGCACGGGTGGGAGCAGTTCCATCACTCCCTACCAGCAATACTGCCCAGGAACAGCTCTCCAGCAAGCCTGGGGTGTGAGGTCTGACACGCTCACCTGCACTTGGAAAGGGCTAATCATGGATTTCACCTGAAGATACAACATGAGCAAACTGGGTAGAAGAGAAAATGGAAAAGGTCTGAATCAAACCACTTCTTTATTCTACTGTTCACCTACCACCTGAAGGCCCCCCCCTCTATAAGCACTTCGAGAGTCAGTCCAACACTGGAGAAAAATCTCTGATTAAATTCACTTCAGAGCTACAGTAAGAAAGAGGGCTCTGTTCCCAGAGCAACATCTTGAGGACTCTGGTGTGACTGCTGAAGGAAACTGTCAGAGGATATCAGAAGCAAGAAAAAGAATCATGCTGGGAACTGCAGGGGTAAGACAATGACAGTGATGACTTGAGGCTGCTTATCCCCAACACCCTACCCCAGTGTTGTGAAAAAGAGAAAATATCTGCCCCCAAAGTTTTAGTAGCAGGATCCCCAAATTTGATTTTCTAGTCCCACTTGGCTCCCAGGAAATAAAGAAGGAAAAAGACTAAAACACAAGAAAACACAAGAAACCCCAAACCAAACAGACTAACAGCTCCATCTGAGTTCCCCCACCTTTATTTCTACAGGATCATTGCGGTGGAAGTTGATAGGAGCCACACCAGGTACATAGAAGGAGTCAGTGCAGTGCAGCAGCAGCAGCAGCAGCAGCAGCAGCAGCAGCACACGTCTCAGCCTTTCCTGCAAAGGGAGAGGAAACATTAAAATACAACAGGAACACGGGAACAACACTAGAGAGGGGGGAGAATGCTGGCAGTGTCCCTCCCAGACGTTAGAAAGGCTGCACAGCCCGGTGATTAAGTACAAATTACACGCAGGGAAGTTGTTCTTCACGTTGTTTAGTGGCTCTCAGCAAGTCACTTCCCCCTCTGTGTGTCTCTGTCTCTTCACCTGTGGTTTGGAAGGCTTTGGCTTTGCTCAACCACAAGAAAAATGCACTTCTTATCTGCACCACGCTTCATGTAGCAGGCTGTCAGCTGCTGCTCCCACCCACTAACACCCCTCTGCCAGAAAACCCCAGGGATGACTGCAGAGGGGGGCTGTACCCCAGCACTGGGTTTGTCAGCTCTGCACAACACGAGTTACCTGGCGGCCGCTTACGGACCGACGCTCACGCGCTGCTGCCTGCGGTGGGGCAGTGAGGGCAGGGAAAGGTCTGACCCTGAACCACAGAACCCTAGTGGTTGGAAAAGACCTTTAAGATCATTGAGTCCAACCATAAACCCAACACTGCCAATTCCACCTCTAACCCATGTCCCTCAGCACCTCGTCTGCCCGTCTGTTCAATCCCAGCAGGGAAGGTGACTCCACCACCTCCCTGGGCAGCCTGTTCCAATGCCTGACTGCCCTTGGGGTGAAGAAGTATTTCCTCAGATCCAACCTAAACCTCCCCTGGGGCAACTTGAGGCCATTTCCTCACAGCACTCTCTAAAATTGCTGGGACTTCAACACTGATCTGCCCTGAAACAACGTAGGGCTTGTTTTCTGTGCTTCACCACATTTTGCCTGCTCCCATCCCAGAGTGTGCTGTGACTCGCCAACCCAGTAGGAAAAGGTCTCCAGGGCAGGTGAAGCTCTGGAAGGAAAGAGCACTCTGGTCCCACACAGAGCTCCACAGCAGCTGGTGACCTGTAGCAATGATCTCAGTTTGCCACTGAAGTGCCAGACATACACAGCACAATATTGCTTAATAAAAACCAAAACCACACCGGTGCCATCCTGGTCCTGACGAGCGAGATGACAAGATCAGGACAGAACTTTGGAAGCTGCTCAGGAGACATGCAAGCGTGTAGAAGATGAATTTTTTGATGACACCTTTGGCAGAAATCAGGCTCTTTGCATACAGATGACGATGACTCAGGCAGCACCAGGCAACAGAAGAGACAAGGGGACTCTGGAAAGCCTTGCCAGGAAAAAACAGTTGGTAGCAAGAAATGGGAATGCTGCTATGCAACAGATGGGGGAACTTGGGAAGTGAAATTGGAAGGCAGTGCCCAGGGCAGGTTCCTAACCCAGCAGCTCAGGGGCTTTTCTCATCAGGATCTCATCATACAAGAAAGCTGGGGAGGGACTTTTCATAAGGGCAGTTAATGACAAGACAAGGGGAAATGGGTTTAAGCTGAAAGAGGGGAGGTTTAGATGAGATATTAGGAAGAAGTTCTTCACTGTGAGGGTGGTGAGACACTGGAACAGGTTGCCCAAGGAAGTTGTTGATGCCCCCTCCCTGGAAGTGTTTAAGACCAGGCTGGATGAGGCTTTGAGCAACCTGATCTAGTGGAGGGGGTCCCTACTGAAGGCGGGGGGATTGGAACTGGATGAGCTTTGAGGTCCCTTCCAACCCAAACCATTCTATGATTCTATGATCTTTGCTTTTGCACTGACAGATGTGCTTCAGCTCCAAGTGAAGGTGGCAGCAATGCCAGCACAGACACACAACGAAACACCTGCAAAACTCAAGGGCCTGGCCAAGCAACCCCCTCCTCTGGGAGCCGCCTGCAAGGCAAGTTATCTCCTGTGCAAGGGCAAAACCTGTGGGATGGAGCTCTGCTTTGCTTCAGTCAGGGAGCCCTGGCGAGGCACAGACTTGCAGCAGGCAGGAGCCACCACCGCCCTGGCCTTCACCAGGTATTTACATCTCAAAACACACCCACAGAAAACCTCCCCGATGACAGACTGGCATCTGAGGTGCCAGGAAATCATACAACAGAGCAACAAGTAGCACAACAAATACACACAACTCCAGATCAAAAAAACCCGGCTGCACGTAGCCAGAAATAATCTGGATGGACTAAGCCTCATGATTTTACTGCATGTGTACATGCAGACACACGCTTCCAAGAGAACCTTTCTTAGGAGAATATGACCTAAATGAGAGGAGTAACTGCAGAGGGACAGCCCTGCCCTGTCCCTCCAACCGCAGCACCCGTGAGAAGCACCAGTGACCAAAATGAGTGACCCCGTGCAAAACCTGCTGAAGGAAAGCAAAAAAGGGGGAAAAAAACCCAACTCTACTTCAAAAGTCACTCTTTTCCTTCACACAGAGATTGCTCTGGCACACCCGCAGAAAGCAGCCTGGGGAAATCATGGCACGAGCCCAGGCAGAGAGTGTCACCCCAGGAACCAGGACACTGCCAGCGCTGCCACCAGCACCACCGCGCTGCCCACCCGCCAAGCAGCCACGCCAGCCACTCTCCCCATCCTCACACAACCCCTCCAGAGGCAACAGCAACTCCCCTAGAGCCTGGGGGATCTCTCCTGAAAGATCTGGAAAATCTATCCCTGTCATTCACTTTAGAATGGAGCACTCGGCTGCTCGGCTGCGAGGCCACTCGACAGCATTTCTCGCCCTGTGCGCAGCACCCAGAGCAGCAGTTCACACACAGACCCTCTCCGAGAAGCTGCTCCTGGATAATTATCCCTCAACTTGGATTTGCAAACGATTCCAGGACACAGTTTCTCCAGTTCATCTCATTTAGAAAGAGTTAAACAACACTGTCACTTTCTGCACAGTCACACGCTGCTGAAACAGAGGATTCAGCTGAACCCCAGCCTGACCCAGTGTGAAGAGACCCTTCAACGTGCACTTCCACCATCACCTCACACACATCCGTGCCTCCCTGCAGCCTGTGGTCCTGTGAGTGTAAACTCCAACATTTATTCAAGGGATGGGGTGAAACAGAAGCCGACGAGCAGCTCTTCCCTGTGGCTCGCTGCCAACACGGAACCCCGAGGGCCCAGGACGTCCCTGCCCAGGTTACTGGCAAGTGTTTTCTACAGGCTAACAGCTTGAGGAAACCTTCCAGCAGCAGTTTCAGGCATTCTGCAAGTATTTTACTAGGGCTGGCAGCGTATCCGGGCTGGCTTAGCCCCTCCAGTTCCACGTGTGAGGTTAAGAACACTACACAGTACTGGCTCAGAGGGAGGAAGCGACAACGATGGGTATTGTATGAATGAGGTGATGGACACTGTCCCA
>NW_010334377.1:30464-31925 GCF_000700745.2 Antrostomus carolinensis
CAAACAGCCATAATCAACTGCTTTTAACTTTCAAAGACAGTTTTGAAGACAAACAGGGAAAAGACAACCCTGTCCTGCCAGCCTGATGCTCTCCCCCCTTTGCTCTCTCCCTTGCTGCCCACAGGGCAAGAAATACTGTCGAGTGGCTGCGAGGAGGGGCTGAGTTCAGTTGTTCTGGATCAAGCTCTGATATCCTGTTCCACTTATCAACACTTTAATATGGTGACAGAAAGGGAGGAAACACACAACCCACTGCTTTGGGGAGGAAAAAGAATATCCCCATGTAACAGCCAGCTGAAGCTCTGTCCCACGTGTAACAGTAATTCCACCCTCAGGCACATAAAAGGACAAGCACAGAGCTCATGGCACCTGCTGTCACCCCCTCCCAGGTGCCAGCCTGACACTCTCACCCCTTTTTGAGGGCTCCCTCCTCAGCTGCTCTTCAAACTGTTTGGACAAGCTCATCGTTATCGTGCCTCTGCCCAGCTCAGCCTTGCACTGGAGCCACTGAAAGGAGACAAGTGCTGCATTCACATTGATTTCAGAGAGCTCCTTTGACACCAGGAGAGCTGCTAGCAGTCTCCTCTGCCTTTCATAAAAGAGAAGGCTACAAGGAAATTCCCAGTAGGACCATCATCTTCAGCTCTCAGCGCCAGCTCAGACCCTGCCTCCCTCCCAGCAGGGTATGGAGATGCTTAAAGCAAAATGAATGACAATCTCCACTCCTCCAAGCTCCCTTCCAGCTTCTGCCAATCTTTACACCACATGAGTCACCTCACAGCCCCCACCCTGCCCAACAGCAGCCTTTGTGTCAGCGCACATCATTCATCCCACAGCTGTGCTTACAGCACCTGACCAAGGAAACATCCTCCCATGAAATGAAGGAGAAAACCCCATTTTTCTACTATGAGACTTATAGCAGGAAGATGTGGCAGGGGAGGGTGAGGTTGGCCATGAGGAAAAGGTTCTTGAGGCAGAGGGTGGTGGAGCACTGGAACAGGCTCCCCAGGGAGGTGCTGATGGCACCAAGCCTGACAAGATTCCAGCAGCATTTGGCCAAGGCCCTCAGGGACATGGTGTGAATGTTGGGATTGTCCTGTACAGGGACAGGAGTTGGACTCCATCATCCTGGTGGGTCCCTTCGAACTCACACCATTCAATGATTCTATGGTCTCAGTGGCTCATTTTCTCCCCCATGAGGTGGCACCGACGCTCACTGACCTTTGTGAATTCTCACCAGGAACACCCTCAGCTCTCCGAGGACTCGGGGAATAACTCAGCAACGATGGAGACGCGGGGAGGTGAAGCAGCTGCTCGCACCCCACACCGCTAATCGCTGCCAAACACCCGGGGAAACGCCACACAACGCAGCAGCCCCTTTACTCGGCACAAGCACCCGGTTCAGGCCGGGGCTCCCCTCCGGGAGGGCTCCCCGGGAACGAACGGGGCGGCCGCTGCTCC
>NW_010334378.1:0-254 GCF_000700745.2 Antrostomus carolinensis
ATCTGACTCCTCCAAAAGCACAAAAAAAAAATTAGAAAGAAAACAACATTTGCAGGCAACAGCGTGAAGCCAGGACGTGCTGCTGGGGGTGATTTTGGGGTGCAGTTTCTTGGAGATGAAGTGCATGTTGCCAACTTTCATAGTATAAGTGGGAGATTTTCACTGACTGGTGCTTGCTTTATAGCTCCAGCTTAAAAATCCCAGCTCTCAAATGCTGCTCGATATTCATTTATTCCTTTTTGAATGGAAAAAGT
>NW_010334378.1:282-4620 GCF_000700745.2 Antrostomus carolinensis
GAGGATGCTGAGAGTGATCAACCCCACCAACAGACTGGGCTTCTCAACATTACCTCCCAGTTAGAAAAACCGTGGGAAAATAAATCCAACCCCACTTCAAACTGGAAAAAAAAAGAAAAATTAAATAAAAGTGAAGACAAAAGGGTGAAATTTCCAAGTCTCAAAAAAAAAAAAAAAATCCCCATAAAAAAAAAGAAAACCTAAATCCATATATATGGGGATTTCTCTCCCAATATCTCTGGTAGTCCTACAAAAAATGTGAAGCGCAGGAACAATGATATTCATTGCTTCAGCTGCTGCTGGGGATTTGTCACAAGGGAAGGAAGGAGCTCGGTGGTGCTGGACAGCCGTGGAGAAAACAAGAGTCTTAATAATTTCCTGTTCCTCCTCCCAGCCTCACTGGACAGAACGAGGAGCAGGTTCCCAAAGCACGGGGGGTATCTGTCCATAGGCTCAGGAAAGCTGGAAATAATTGAGTTTACAGGGTTGATTCAGGCACCTTCAGACACCCAGAAGGACCAACCCAGCGAGGATGAAGCTCTGGAGCTTGTAAGGCTCCAGCTGCTGTGTTTTGTGGATTTTGGTGTATCTGAGCCTTTTCTCTTCCCTTCCCCAAATGCAAAGCTCTGCTGAGCTGGGCTCGGTGAGGATTTCTCTTTCTCTCAGGCTCTGCGTCTCCTCTGGGCTCCCCTTTGGCCCTGGTGTCTCTGCAGAGCAGAAATCAAGACACTGCTCCAAAAAATCCATTTCCAACATTATCATCCCCTTGGTTTCCCATGAGGAGCAGCCTCTTTCTCTCCTCTTGGAGAAATACCCCTGTGAAGCTCTCCCCTTCTCTGCTTTTTGCATTATTTCTGCCCAAAAATATCAGCTGGGAACACTTCAGCCTCCTACCTACCCCCTTTGGGTAAAAAGATGGTCAGTTTGGGGGTAAATTAGGTGTTTTCACATCTTCTCTGTGAGGGACTGAAGCAGCCCCTCATGGTGGCATCTCCTAACTGGGTGTGAAGATGGAAACACACTTTGGCTGCAAACCCCAGCACCGGTGTTTCGGGAAAAGCTGGACCGTGACTTCCCAGCGTGGTCTCCCAGACCTGGGCCCTGTGGCACAACCATCCAGATGTTTCCCTCCATGAAGTTTCCCTCTTTACAGTTTCCCAAGTGTGGTGTCAGCTTTCCCATCCCCTAATGAAATCAGCCTGTGTGTGTGGCTCCACGTTGCCCACAGGCATCCCTTCCCCAGGCCACGGCAGCACCGAGCCACCACGTAGAGGAAGGGAAGGTTTAATGAGATATTTCATTCCACCAACCCCACGTCCCCTCCTCAAGGACCATGGCTTCACCCTGGCTGGCTGAAAGCTCCTAACACCCCATGGTTTGCCTAGGAATGCTTCAGAGGAACTAAAATTCATATTTTGGTTGCCTTCTCAATGGCTGCAGCACAATTTGGGGGATGAGGGTGAGGTCAACATTCATAAATCCACCCTCTGCATTTGCTCCTGCAGCCTGGAAGGCTGGCTGGCCTTGGGGTTAGCAAAACCCCTGCTGCTGTCCCCAAGGCTCACCCAAAGTCCCCAAATAGCCCTTGGACCCAGGGGAAGGACAAGGCTGATCGGTCTGGCTGGTCTTGACTCAACAAAATATCCCCAGGCTCCAGCACAAAAGGAGAGAAGTTATCAACATGGTGCTGCTGTTCCCCAGTTAATAGAGTCCAAAACCCCACAGGACTCATCTCTTTTTAAGAGGTGTTAAATGACTCCAGGTCTTGGAAGCAAAGGGAATTGGACTGGGAGGTTGGCAAGAAAAAACTGAGGATTTCTTGCAGCTGTTTTGCCGAGTGGGTGCTCCCAAAATGCTCCCCAGCCATGGTGGGAGAGGCTGCAGCAGCAGGAGGCATTAGCAGGGATGGATAGATCATCTTTGACCTTCCCTGGAGTTGGAAAAGGGATTTTCCACACGGGTAAATAGCCCAAATTTAGGAGAATTGGCCCAAAGTTGGCAAGATGTCTACTAAATGGGTGTGTCAAGCCCTGTCCCCATGGCCCCCCCCATGCCAAGGAGCCCAAGGTTCATTCACGTGCTCTCCTGCCATTCCACACCCACCTCCATCCATGTCCCAGCCCCTTGTGTCACAGCACACGGCCACCTCGAGGCTGGTCACAGCTCCAGGGTGTGCATGGCCTGTCATCAGCTGTGGAAACTGTTCTGCTTGAGAGAAAACCCTCCCTGGCCTGGGGCTTCACTTCAGCGTTTCCATCAGGGAGCTTGTCGAGTTTGGAAAGGCATTTTTTTCCATTTAAAACCTATCCTGGGTTTCAATTTGGCTCCTCCACACCCCTCAGCAACACAATTTACAGGTTCCAGGTCAACCTCGACTGAAAACTTCCAAATTTAATTGGTTTTTGTGCTCCTCTGACAAACCTCCAGCATTTCCTTCGTGTCCAGTCCCTCTCCTTCCCCTCTTCCCTGCAGCCAGGTCCCTCCCCAGCCCTACACCAAGAAGGGCTTTCCCCATCCAGCCTCTTCCCAGCAAAAGTGCAGAAACATTGGCGCTTCCTCATTCCCAGAGCACGTCATCGCCAAAGCGTGGTGTTCCCAGAAGATGCCACCAGTGCCAGCTCCCATGGGGTCCATCTGCATGGCACGGCATCTCAACCTGGGGTGGTTGGGCAGGCTTGGACCATGCTTTGTACCTTCATTCTACAGGCTTTGGAGATGTTTCTTTTTCCCCAGGTGTTTTCTTTGCAACTTGGGGATGTCCTAGAGCAATGGATGTGTTTTTCCATTGAATGGTTCTTAGTGAAATTTTCTTCTGGGAATTTGTCCTGTTGCTCTTCAAAATGGTACAAACCTGTAATTTCAGCTGCTCATGGTGCAACTTTGCCTCCTTGCCCTGAGCTCCTCTGCAAACCAACCTGAGCGAGGGCCTACAGCAACCTTCTTCATTGGGTGATCTGGGTGGGCTCTCCAAACCTACTGCCTAATGTTCCATGCTGGGTAGAAGCATTGCAGGAGATCTCCAAGGCAGTTGGAAGAAAGTTTATCCCACAGCGATCCACAGTCTGTGCAGAAGAGAGGGATGTAGAGCAGCAAAAGCTCTGCCTGGAAACATCTCCTGACTTGCTTGGCCATGGCAGCAGTGTTGCTCCTGGATGAGAAAAGGTTTGATCATTTCAGGAGTCGCTTTGTTGTCCCTTTTGATATCTAATCTAGAACTTTTCTCAAAAAACAAGAGGTTTTCTTCCTTACCTTTGAAGCTGAAAGGTTGAAGTGAAGAGCATGAGGTACCTGAGCTGCACAATACATGGACATACATGACACACACTTGACTATTCAAAGGCATCCAAACTAATTAAATCTTTTTAATGACATGGCTGCCTTGCAATTTGCCACTCCATCAGCTTTGAGAACATCCTGTTGATAATATTTGCTCCTTGCTAGTGCATTTATTAAGGAGAATTTCAAAGAGCCCAGGGTGTGTTTCCTTCCAGAGGACCATGAACAGTCTTGAGCTCAACTCAAGTGACAACAAACACCTTCCCCTTATGCCAGCTCAGGGGTTAAACAGAAAAAGGTCTTGAGGGAGATGGGTTGAAGCTCCTCTTCATGAGCCTGCAGGTCACCCAAAGGAATGAGATGCAAGCTGGAACCAAATTGCCTGTTTATTAAGATGTCAATTTAATGCACAGGGTGATCTCAATAAACATCATCACCAAACCTCCAGTGGGATCAGAATTAAGCTCCCTGCCCATGCATGGCCACTCGCTCTGCACCCGGCCAATGCCACCTTGTCTACTCGGAAACCCTGTTGACCAAGGGAGCTGCATATCTGCAGCAAGAGGCATCTAAACCCACTGGAAACAGTGGTCCTGCCCCAAAACACCCCAAGAACCCCAGATTATGTCCCTTCAAAACAGGCTAAAGAGAAATATTTCAGGTGAACTGAATGTGTTGGCCAGGGGACTTCACACTGTGGTTTCTTTTCTGGGAAGACATCTTATGACATTGGTGAAAGCCAAGAGCAAGCTCCTCCTGGTTGCGTCCATGCACGCAGCATTCCTCAGCTCTAGCAGCTCCTGGAAATTTGCATTTGCTTTTTCAAATGGAACACCCTTTCCAAGCAGCTGGAGTTTGTGTCAAAAAAAAGTCGCTGCTCAGTTTCATCAGCCACTGTGTTTTGTAACATGCCAGCAAAAGGAAGCCCTGGAAGTCTTCTCAATGGAAGTCTTGAGGTGGAAGGATTTAGCCCATGGATAGGTGTCACCTTCCAAATCTAGCAGGAGCAGTGCAATGAGTGAACATCCTGTGGAATATTCTTTATCACAGAATCACAGAATG
>NW_010334378.1:4984-8215 GCF_000700745.2 Antrostomus carolinensis
CAGGGAGATGCTCCACTCCCTTCATCATCTTGGTGGCTCTGTGCTGGACTCTCTCCAGCAGTTCCCTGTCCTTCCTGAACTGCGGGGCCCAGAACTATCCCTAATCCACCTCCATAGCAGCTCAATCAGTAACATTAAATTAAATTAAATTTCTCCAGCTGCTCTGAACTGAACTGTCTCTAAAGATGGGAAAAGCACCAGGGTTGGTTCATACATCCCAGAAACTACATGCTAAAGGAGGAGAGATGTGTGTGTCTGCAGGCAGAGTCGGCAGAGACAGAAGCATGAACATTATTTGGCAATAAAAATTGATTCCTCACTAATTTATTGCTTTTCTTTGAAGCAGCCAGCAAGCACATGACTAAAACATGACACATTTGTCTACCTGAATTTCCAAATGATCCAGCAAGGGCTCTTCAAGAAGCTAAGCAGCCTCAGGAAGGTCCCATCTAGACAGGTGCTGTTAGGAGGACAGGAAAAAAAGATCGGAGGGATAAAAGTTGAGATTTCAGAGTGAAGGATTTGGTCTTAGTCTTGTGCCGATCAATGATTTCAACCAAAAGAGAGAAAAAAAACAAAAGGTGGCCAAGGTTGCTAACCAAAATAAGGGACTCACAAAGGCAAGGTCTTGCTGATGGTCCTTCTGCTACAGAATGACTCTGGGAGGAAATACAGAGGGAATTCTTTGGAAATGTTTGCTAAAGGCTGCTGATGGAGAAAACAATTGCATCTCTGTCTGTATGGATGGACTCTGAGCTGATTTTCCTCACGGAAACATCCTGGGGTCAGGACAGACCTTTGAAAAACCTCAGCTCAAGGATCAGTAGTGGTCAGAAAAACCAAACTCAATGTCTAGAGGTATGGGCAGGGAGCCTGGGAGGGCACAGCTGTGTCCACCAACTCCACGCAGTGGGGCTCCCCTACCTGAAAAGGAAACAATTTCCAGTGGTAGGACCTGAACAGCAGCAGGAAGCTCAATAAAGGCCAAATATTCAGGGGGGTTTTTTAAACACATGACCTAGAGACACCAGCTGATGGTCAAGGCAGACAGTAGCTCATCATCTCCTGGTCCTGAGCATCTTCTTGCCGCTTGGTGCTGCAGGCACTAAAACTTACAGTGCCTTCAGGGGTATCCTTGGCACCCCACACCTTACCTGCACCAGTCTGCTGCTGTCAGACCCCTCCTCACATTCACACGGTCTTGCTCACCTGTCCAAACACCAGCCTTGTGAAAGAAATGGAGGAGTTTGCCACCCGTTTAGCAGCCTGATGCAGCACCCCAAAGGCAGTCGGGGAGAGCCTGAGGCCGAGCAAGGGCAGGACTGGGGCTGTGAGGCTGGGAGTGAGGAGCATGGCCAGTTCCTCATGCAGTAGTAGGTAACCTCGTGGTGTGGACATGGAGATCCCTTCAAGCCGCAGCTTTGCACAGTACAAAGTCCTTGGAACAGGTTGATCATAGGTAGTGCTATTTCACCTTCTCTTCTTGGCTGCTTGCTTTGGCTCTCCAACCTGTGGAGCTGATCCAGAATTGTTTGCAGAGACTGGAGGTGTATTTCTCCAAAGATCAAGCTGCAGCCAACCTAACAAGTTGTTCAGGTAACTAATCAGCAAAAAAAAAACCCACCCCAATGTACTACTCTACCTGACAGTCTATTCTCCAAGATAAAGACACGCAAACACCTAATTGCTTCCTTGTCCTTGTTTGCTTCAAAGCTCCTCTTGTCCCTCCGTTTCCATCAAGTTCAATCATCTCCTCAAACTGCAGCCTGACAGCAAGGACAAAAAGATCGCGGCGGAGCAGAGAGCTGAGCAAACAGCAGTTACACGAACCACTCAGACAGATCAGGCACAACCTGGTACTTGGCCTCCGTCGTCTGCAAGAAGTGACAAGCTCTGCAGACGTGTAGGGCCCAGCTGGTACCTACCACGGGTTTCAACCACTTGCGCCACTGGAAGTAGCGCTGGTATCTCTCGGTGTCCTTACTCAGGTCCCACAGGTACTGAGCCAGGTGCCCAGCACTGGGGAAATCATCAACATGGATGAAGGAGTCAGGGGGTAAGAAGTGCTCGTAGTTTTCTCGAGGAGGTCCCAGCACGACAGGGACGGTGCCAGAGGACAAGGCGTTCCTCCAGAGCTTCTCAGTGATGTAGTCTTCATGCAGTGAGTTCTCAAAAGCCAGGTAGAAGTTGTACTGGGACACAGTGGGAAGGAGCTCGTCCACGGGCAGAGGCAAGTGATGTCTCCCATAGATGTCCACAGTGATGTGTTTCTTCAGCTCCTGGTAGTACTTTACCCGGTGGGAGTCTGCTCTCCAGTTGCTGACTACCCAGGCCACCAGCTTGGTCTTGGGTGGGATGTTGAGGGGTTGGAGCTGGTTGAGAACCTGTAGTTCCCCGTAAGGGGCAAAAATGTCCGAGTCTCTCCGGTAAGACATGGTCAGGTTGAAGAGGTTGTCCATGGCACTTAGGTTTGGAGAGTGACTTGGGGACTCCAGGTTGAACCAGATCCAGCGCTGGGAAGGGTGTCTGGGGAGCTGGGCCAGCCCCACCATGTCCCTGTACACATCCCTGTGATGCATAATCACAGCATCAGCCTTTTGGGACCAGCTGTGGTTGACGGTGAAATGACAATCTGGGGTGCTGTAGAGCTCCGAGCAGTTGCTGAAGTTAAAGTGGTGGCCAAACGGCCACTTCCACAGCAGGATGGTCAACCTGTGATCACCTTTTGGTGGGATGCTGGTGTTTCCAGCGTGGGCTGTTTGTGCAGAGGGACTGGAATCATAAAGCTCTGCCTCAGAAATCCTCAACTGACGAAGAGAAATAAAGACGCAGGAGCTGAAGATGAAACTGAAGAGCAGGAAGCTGAGGAGTTTCTTGTAGATCTTCTTCCCTTCCATGAGCTCCGTGAATGGATCTGCAAACACCACAGACAGGACAAGGAGTGATGGGCGCGCCCTGACCCCAGCATGGAGGTGGCTCTGGGTACGCCGTTTGGCGGGAGGTAGGCGCAGGGGTGCTGAGGGGACAGCGTGAAGATCTGAAGCTCCTCGATCTCCAGCAGCCTCTTTGCAGAGAGAAGGGTCTCTCGAGCGCCAGGCACAAGGCGCTTACACCCGCACTGACCCCCGGGGAGCAGATGCCCTTCCAGAGACCCCAGGCTTCCCTCCATCACCGCCCGCCGCCTCTCGCCAGCCCCTTCTCCCCACCCTCATCTCCCGCAGCAGCCGCCGC
>NW_010334379.1:0-2714 GCF_000700745.2 Antrostomus carolinensis
ATAGCCTTAGCCAATATCTTTGTCGCTTGAATCCCACAATCATTGAGGTAGGAAGAGACCTCTTGAGATCATCTTGTTCTAACCCTGGCTCAGAGCAATGTCACCTAGACTGCCACTGTGCAACTACTCAATCAGGTTTTGAATATCTCCAGGGATGGAGACTCCTGAACCTTTCCTGGCAACCTATTCCTATCCGAGCACCACTATAAAAGAGTTTATTCTTTTAAAAAATATATTACCTTGTATTTCAATCTGAACCTATTTTGCCTCTTGTCCTTTGACTGATGTTGTTGAGAAAAGTCTGGCTTTGTCTTCTTTACCACTCCCATCAGGTGTTTATACACACTGATTAGATCACTCTGTACTTTCCCTTCTACTGGCTAAACAATCTCTCTCTCAACCTCTCCTCATATATTAGATGATCCAAACCTTTAATAGTCCTTGTGGTACTTTCCTGGGTTCACTCCAGTACATTTGTGTCTCTTTTGTACTGTGGAGCTCAGAACTGTACCTGGCACTCCAGATATATATCACTAGTGCTGAGCAGAGGGTAAAGATCACTGCATTTGATTTTTCCTAATGCTGTCTTGGAAGTTGCTTGCCATCTTTGCTCATGGTCATGACATTACTGGCTCATGGTCAACACTAGAACCCCATCTATTCTTTTCTGCCAAGCTGCTTTCCAGTCCACCTGAAATACCATGGATCACCACAGAACTATCCATTTTCCCTGTATGTCCTTTTCTTATCCTCTCTTGTATATTGATTGGTTTTTTTGGAATATCCACTCTGAAACAAGAAGCCAACTACCTTCCTCTCACCAGCATTTGCACAGTCATGTGTCATTCCTAGTCAAACACTGATCAGTGCCATAATACATAACAGTTCATTGTTTAGGTATCCATCATCTCAAAGTATTAATCATTAATTTTAATATATTTTTGAGGAGACTAATGACCTATTGACATAAAATAATCTCATAAACAAGACTGTTCGTGCACCTCTGAACAGTGGGGTTATTTTATGTGATGTATAGTGTTCTTTTAAAAGAACACACATATCTTGCCTTCTCCTTTGCCCAACCATCAAAACTCTAGTACATGCTTTCCCAAAAGTGATTACAGCAAGAGCTTCCATCTCAAAAGCATAGTACAGAATAGAAAGAAAATATTTGGAAACATAAAAATTAATTCAATTCTCAGCTGAAAACAAGTTTCTCTATCTTATGTATTCTTTCAGCTGGTTTGGAGACACTCATGATCACGGCTTATGGTTCATCTATTCCCTCTTTGCTACAAAAAGGGATAATGCTACAAAGAGGGTACCTTTGGGATATTTCCATTACCATCCATTCTGCATTCATCTGGCATCTCTTGGCTACAGTTTTGGTTCTATTATATCACTCACACCTTCCAAGGGGAAAAAAATCCCACACACTTTTATAAGTCTTTGCAATTTTGGAAAAAAAAATGTAGCTATAAAAGCATCTTACTTCTATAGAAATGTGATGTGTATGGGGTTGAGTGTTGCACTGGCATCAGTCTGGAATTTGATTAATAATACAAAAAAGGTGGCTTTCTTCACCATACAACAGTGCACCCTATAAATAAACCAAGGCCACATTATCATATTCATTATAGTCTGAAAAAATATTGTATTGAGACACTAGTAGCAGAAATGAAAAACAAGATATCAGAAATTCCTTTTTAGTGCAGGTAGCAGAATTATTTACTGGCACTGGGTCATGTTACTCTTAGGTTCCTTAAATTCATACTGAGGGAATATACCTGTCTGGCTTTGACACTGAAAAGAAAACTACTCTAAAGGAAATATATTCCTGTAAAAGACTACAGGGTTTGGGGATAGATAGACTTTTTGCCCACTGCTCAAACGCAGTGCAAATAGGAGATGGTGAGACGATAATTTCACAAGAAAATTTTTTTTCTCCTCTGTCTTTATCTAAACCATTTAATCTGTTATTTATTTAAAAATGCTGAATAATTTGACAAGGAAATTAAATAGACAGTTAAACTCCTCACTTCCAAGAAAACCTAATTTCCATTTAAGTCCTACAAATACTCATTTATTTTTCTCAACACTTAGAGTTTGTCTCTGCACCCAGTGCAGAATGAATCTCCTTTCTTTCAGCTTATTTCTATTAATAAATTTCCTCATATTTTACACAAGACAATTGGTATAAAAGACACTGTAGTGAGTTTGTACTGCAGGAAGAAGGTAGGGAATTTATGTAACCTTCAATTCTTTTAAATAGATCCCTACATTTGTGTAGGAACACAAAAACAATCAAAAGTGCTTTGCAAACAGTGCTTAAGTCAGGGAAGCATACTTTATTGCTAAGTACAAAATGCATATCACAAACATGAGTTTATAGGGTACCAACAACTTGAAATCAGAATTTAGCTCACAACTTTCTACACAGCAAATTAGCCTACAAGTTTACCTTAAAAAACTATGGAAAAGGAGGGTCTTCTGAATGACAGTCAGGTGATTCTGTATTTAAAATATAGATGTTCTGTTAATTTATATTGCCTATAATGCTTATGGAAGTTGAAGACCAAGCAGACAGAAGAACTTTTCAGGGTACCCTTGACATGAAAATTAATTTTGTGAGAAGCGTCTATGCACAATTACCAGATGTACTAAAGTAAAAATAGTCACCTGTTTTTGATAATTATAAAAGTCTACACAATGAA
>NW_010334380.1:0-342 GCF_000700745.2 Antrostomus carolinensis
TTCCCTTCTCAGCAGCCCTTCTGAGCTCCTTCACTAACCATTATTCATAGACCACTAGGGGATATAAGGTAATTAGAAACGGCCCTATAGCATCCAGCCTGAAAATGTAATGCCAGCGGTAGGAGTGGTGGAGGGCTCTGGCTGCCGGCGGCTCCGGCAGAAAAGTGCTCGGTGAAGCTGGGGACGAGGTGAGAAGTGGGGTGGAGAAGAGGGCGAGCGGCACTGGGTGCTGGTGGCTCTTCCCACAGAGCCCACGGTGGCCAGGGACACCGAGGGACAGCGGCACCAATTTGGATTGGGTTTGGGTTGGGTTTGGGGATGGTTGGGGGCTAATTTTTGGGG
>NW_010334381.1:0-237 GCF_000700745.2 Antrostomus carolinensis
TTGACCCAACGCCCGTTGACTTTGACCCAACTGTTGACTCCAACTTGACCCTCGTTGACTTCAACTCAACTCCTGGTGACTCCAAGTTGAGTCCCGGTGATGCCAACTCAACCCCCGTTGACTTTGACTCAACACCAGTTGACTTGGACTCAACTGTTGACGTTGACTTGACCCCCGTTGACTCCATTTTGGCTCCTGGTGATGCCAACTCAACTCCTGGTGACCTCAACTCAACGC
>NW_010334381.1:455-1449 GCF_000700745.2 Antrostomus carolinensis
CGTTGCCCCCGACTCCCCCCCCGGTGCCGCCATCTTCCCCCCGGTTCCTTCACAACCATCCATCTCCCCCCTCAACTCCCCAACCGCCAACCCCCGTAACCTCGCCGGCGCTTGACAAAACAACCCTTTGACCTCCAACCCTTGAGGTTCTCGTCTCCGTAACCAATCCCTCAACCAAGCCAAGTTACAACCACAGAACCAGGGGTTGTTCCTCAACCCCAAGTGACTCAAACTCCCTAAATCATCAAAAAGTCCTCGTGGCAACGTGGTTAAATTATTATCCGACAGATCCAACCTCTCCAACGCCTCCATCCTGGCCAAAGCTCCAACGGGGACGTGATTGATGGCGTTGGCCGCTAACGAGAGACGCCGTAAACGAGCTCGGGGTAAATTAGCCGGGGGGGCAGCTAAAGCGTTACGCCCCAAGGAGAGTTCACTCAAGTTCCCCAACCTACTGAAGGTATCATCAGCCATCCTTTGGTTGGCCAACAGGTTGCCATCAAGAACCAAGCGCCGGAGAGCCGATAACCCCTCGAAAGCGCGGAGGGGGATGGTGTGAATGCGGTTGTCATCCAACCGTAACTCCTCCAAGGCCGGGGGTAACCCGGGGGGGACACTACTCAGGTGGTTCCTGGACAAGAACAACAACCTCAAGCGCCGGTTATCGGCGAAAGCGTCTTCTTCGATCTCCGCCACCGACACCGAATTATCATCCAGGTGTAAACGTTCCAACAACGGCGCCCGCGCCAGCGCCCGGCGACACAACCGCCTCACGTTGTTGTCCTGCAGGTGAAGTTCCTTCAAGGTGGGGGGTAGATACGCCGGGAGCTGCTCCAGGACGTTGGCGTAGAGGTAAAGGACGCGCAGAGCCGGGAGCTGCGCCAACTGCGCCGCGATCCCCGCGTCACCGATCCGGTTGTTTTGGAGGAACAAGGTGGTGGCTTCGCTGGGGAGACCCTCGGGGACCTCGGTCAGACCCCGGTCGTTACAATAG
>NW_010334382.1:0-19911 GCF_000700745.2 Antrostomus carolinensis
GGCTCCCGCTCAGGGCGAGGGTTCCCCGGGCGGCTGGACTCGGGTCAGAAGCGCAAGGTGGATGATTTTCTCCAGACCGATCCCCCCGATAGCTCATTTGGAGAAATCTGAGGGGATTAAGAAGAGAAGGTGAATGGCTCAGGAAGGCGTTTTAGTGCAGAGGAAGCTCAAGTTCGAAAAGACATAGGTGTAGCCAGGTTTGGGGTTTTTTTGTGTAGGTAAATGGCGAATGCAAAAATTGACGCTTTTGTGAAAAAACTTGGAATAAAATAGGGTATGAAATGTCTGTGTACTGTCCCCTTAACATCCCCTCCAGCCCAACATACTTTTGGAGGTTTGAGTTCTTCACTTCTGCTGCTCTGCAGGAACACAGAGAGCTGATTCCATGGCCCTTCTCCCTTCTCACAGGGGCACTTGTCTAAGGGAAGATGGATACTGGGGTGTGAATATCAAGGAGCAAATATATGAACTTGGCTAAGGTGTAGACTGGTCAGAATGGTTACCCCCTGTTCTTTTGTACTGGAATTGTGCTGCTTCATTCACATACGAGGGGCTCCTTGGACCTTTTTATTTGTCTCTGGACTACACTCTTCTTTGGATTGTGTATAAGTTTCTCGTGAGTTTTTCTTTGGAAAAAATTTAGTCAATCTTTCTTCAGTATTCTGACAAGATTCAAGAGTGAGGGTGTTTCCACCCCTGCAGCTTTGAGCAGGCTGACTTCAGTAATAATTTCACATCACTATCATACTCTTTGGGCAAGGGACAGCGATAGATACCAACACAGCTCCATGCAAAGAGTGAGCACACGTCCTTACTTGTCCTCTTAATGTGTGCCGGGCTGGATGTGACGCATGGCTCAGAACTTCAATTTGAACAAGGATTTTACCTCACTAGTAGATACATGATCAAGTTCTTAGATGTGTCTTAAGTTGTCACTCTTTTTTTCATTTATTGTTTTCTTTTCCCTCTTCTGACACATATTGTGTGAAAACATCCCTCCATGCACGTTTGAATTTGCTGGTGTGTACAGGTCAGAGAATGCCACAGGACTTTTCTTCTTGGGGGGAATAGTACCTGGTATAATGCAAGCAAATTTATGACTAGCTGCTTCTAGGGTCTGGCACTTAGAGACTGGCACTTTCAAAACTCAAAAGTTTTTGAAAAAGCTGCACTGTAAAGCTCTAGTCATGCAAAACATTCTACAAGATCAACTTTCCTTCTAAGCAAGTAGTTCTTCCAATTTCTTATGACAGTACATGTGTGCTCACGAAATGAGGTATTTTATGCAGATGGTAATAAATTGTCAGGGTGTAAAATGTAAAGGAAAAATTCTTTGACTGCTTTGAGTTGCTGGTTTTCTGGCTGAAACATCAGGAAGACTGATAATTGCTTTTTTTAAATTTTAATTATAATTTTTTTTTTTAAATAGTGTGATTGATGGAAGAAGTCAGCATAGTAGCTTCACATGTTAATGGGAACATGACTCTCAAAGGTGATGCTGGAGTGTTAATAGGAGTTTTGCTCTTTATTTCAGTAGTGGCAGGGTCTTGTCTACTGTTTTTTAAGAAGATGAAAAATCTGTCTGTTGAATGTATGTGGAACTTTATCTTTATGCAAAGTGACAAATAGATGGTGGGATCTGTACTTTGCCCCTAATCAAGTATTGAGATCCCGGTCAATCCCTGTTATGTGACCTGACGCTGGACTGTGGCATACATACACTTATGATATACATATTATTTGATGCGTTTGTGTGTGGAGGGTGCTTAAATATTCAAACTTTGACTGAAACTTTTATGTGCTTTTTAAAATATGCACTTTGTTTTCAAAGTACTTGTTTTAGTGATTTAGCAATGATTTTTTTTTTTTTCTGAAAAGATTACCTGCAGAAAGATCAAATGCAAGTCCTCAGAAGACCTTGTTACTATGTTCAGCAGACAGAATTGCCTATTTTTTTTAAAGAAAGAATAGACACCAACTGATTATATGAATATCATCTTAGCAGCCCATTTTAGTCAAGAACTCATGAAAGGAGTCTTGAAGGTATAAAAGTATATCCCATCTGAGACTTACCTAGTCTAACTAACTGATATTTGCCCGTTTTGCGAAGTGCCGTTGGTGCTGAGCTGTAAATAGAGAACTCTCCCTCTGGAGCTGAATTATGCTGCGGCTTGACTGTGGCTGTATGTAAAACTTCAGGGAGAGAATAAAGCTGAAATATTTCCGTAGAGTTTCACAGGTATTAGATGTCCCACATCTCTTGAATACCTTGACAATTTATAGGCCTGTCTGTTTTAATAAGAGATCTATTAGCTTTACTATGTAAATAATTTGACTAAGTAAAATTACAAATAAGCGACTTCTGGAAAGGTGGAGTCTAATGCAGGGCATTAATGCAAATTTGGGCAGTTTTCTCTTTCACACTGATTTCAAAAATAACTTTTAAAACCATAAAAGAAGGTATTGCAAATTACATAGCTAACAACTGAAGGGCACCAGTAATTTTATGTGTTCATGGATGAACATATTCCATGATTCTGTTCAGTACCTTTTCCGAGGATAGTTTCTCTAAACAAGTTTAAATTTAAAGATTCAGTTGTCTCCTGACCTGTTCAAATATATTTATAGAAAAGAAGCTCTTTCAGCATTACATATTAACCTCCACTGGAATACCAATATTCCTGGTTAGCTACATGGTTGCAAAGCACGTGATTTCTTGTTAATATTCAGTTCTCAAAAGACTAAGTACTTCTGGGAATGTTGCTGTCTTTCTGCAGCTGTTGCTTGTCAGCTTGAAAAGATCTTTTGCTCATGACTGTAGATTTGACATTAGGCTGCTTGCAAACTTACAGTACCATTAGTGAATGATTGTATTATTGGATAAAATTTGATGAAAAGTTATTTTTTATTTTATGTTGGAGTAAAACATAGATGCTGCAGTCATCACAAACTGGTAGAACTCAGGAAAGTGTGGCCACTGTTATTCATGTTCTTATTTTTAAGAATAAATGTGTCTGGTACTGAAACTTTTCTCATCTAACTATGGGGGATGAGGAGAAGAGACATATTCCCTCCTACATCACCCTCCAAAAAAACTCAGAACCGCAAGAGGATCCTTGCTTAACTGGGATTTGGAGTTAAGTTTATTGTGCACCCAGAACTCCTGTTGATACTCAGATCTGGGAAGTTATAATCTGTCCTATTTAAGCAAGACCAAGGACCTAATTTTGTCATTGCACCAGAACACCCATTTTTTTTTAATTACTGTTGCTGCTTTTTCTGCACAAATAATTTGTCCAGTTATTGGCGTGTGTGCTGAAAAAAACATGAACTGACTGGTACACTGTTTTTTGCTGCAGAATTATATCTTACATTCACTCAAATGTAATGTATGTATCTCATTTTTTTGATTAGAATTCAGAGTAACTTTCCCAATGGAGGTTAGGAAAGAAAAAAAAAAAGTATTTCTGGAAAACTATTAAGATAAGAACTGTAGAAGCGTGGGAAGCTCACATGAAATACCTGTTATCAAGCTGTAGAAAAACTTATTCCTCCAATAGAAAGCAGTAATTATTTTATCTTCCCGTCTTGCAGTACAGGAAGATGCCAATAATGATTTTATCAAGCACAACTTCCCAAATAAAGGGATTTTGATAAACCACCACCGGGAAGGGGGAGTTTTTGAAGAGCAGCACTACAATGTGGAGGAGATGGTGTGGTGTAAGTCAGAAGTAGTGGGAATCAGGCTCCTTGCTCCTGGCTGTCAGGAGCACTACCCATGATCCCGGCCGTGAATCCATCCCGGCACCCACTGTGTACATCAGGCTTTGCCCATGATGGTCCAGTGGCCTGAGGAGCCTTGCACCCCTCTGGGCTTCCAGCCTGCATGTCAGCACGCTCAACCCACGGAGCAAGAAACAGCCCTTGCCACCACCTTCTGGGCTCTAGCTTCCCCTCCTGGTAGAGCTCTCATACTTGTTGAATTGCTATAATTGAGGTTTGACTGCAGGTAGGAAGAGAGGTGCTAGTTCAGTTCACCGAGAAGAAATTCAGAAATGCACTCTCAGACATCTGTCTTTAAATGAAGCAGGGCAGCCTCGAGACTTTCTCCGAGAGCTCTGGTCCCCACTTACCCGGCGGCGTGACAGAGCACAGGCCAGCGTGGCGGTCGCTGTACATTGGGTGCCGGGGGTGGCCCTCCACCTCTTGGCGATGCCGCGGCCAAGGCGTTCGGCAGGCACCTGGGGAGTGTCCATTGGGAGTGAGAACCGTTTCTGGTCTCCATTTGTTGGTGCCCAGGTTGTGCCTGCAATCCAGCCCTCACCGTGCCCCTGGGTCACATCAGCTGCTTGTGTCAGCTCCGTGGCAATTAGAAGCTTTAGGGGCTTTCTTCTCTTTACCAAGTGGAGGTTTTCCAGCCGATTGTTGTCTGTTTTGGTGCCTCAGATGAGGGTCTCAAATGTGGGAGAAATTAATATTTCAGCCGGGACAAGCTGTGAAAAACCTGCTCCTGCTTTAGTGAGCCACAGAAGAAAGGGCAGGGGGGGTGGGAGTTTCTGTGAATGTATTTTATCTTGCTTTTCCTACTGTAAAAAGTGCATTTCCAGGGAGGGGGGAAGGTTTAATAGCAGTAATGGTCTTTGCAGATATTCACCCATATTGAAATTATGAAAATTTTATTGCATTTCGGGGTCTTGGAGGTTCATTTGGTTTTGGTGTTTTGCTTTTTAAAGTGTTTTTCCAAAATTATAATAAAATATATTTTTGATTTGTGTGAACTTTTATGTCTTTTAGTTGTGGCTCTTTTACAGTATTACGTATACAAGTACAAAAAAGCATTTATTGAACTTTTCTTTTTAATTTTCTCCTCTCCTCTTCTTCATTGCCCATTATTTATCTTGAGAAAATGTGGTTGGTGAGTAATACCCATGGTAAACTATCCCTGAAATATTACCCTTTTTCCTTTCTCCCTTTTTCCTTTCTCCCTTTTTCCTTTCTCCCTTTTTCCTTTCTCCCTTTTTCCTTTCTCCCTTTTTCCTTTCTCCCTTTTTCCTTTCTCCCCTTTTCCTTTCTCCCCTTTTCCTTTCTCCCCTTTTCCTTTCTCCCCTTTTCCTTTCTCCCCTTTTCCTTTCTCCCCTTTTCCTTTCTCCCTCTTTTTTTTCCTTCCTTTCATTTTTTCCTAAGAGAACTGTGAGTCTTCCTCCTGGTTTTAAAAGCAGGCAAAGGGTCACCCTGAAAAGTGACAGCAGCTTCAGAGGAGCCACTGTGTCAGGGAGTAAAATTAAATATCTGCAATTTTGTAGAACCAGACTCTACCTGAGCAATAAATTTCAGGTCTTGCACCTTGTGAAATATTTCCAAGATCTTAATGGTTATTTTCTGTTTACTTTGGATGTCTATTAATAAGTGTATGTGTACAACCATACTGATGAAGGGTTTAGGTGTGTTACTAAATTCATTGAAAGACATTTTTTTTCCTTCTAAAATATTTCTCTTTTTGTTTTTGTAAAATCCCTTCTCTGAGTAAACGCTTATTTTAGGAACAGATATTCTGAGTCTTTCACACATAACAAAAAGTTGAATAACTTCTCCAAGTGTGAAAACTTCAGGGTTTTTTTCTTTTGATAACCATGCCTTCCCAGTCTTGACAACTTTTATTTGACTTGTTTGTTTCAGCAACATATTTAAACCCATGAACTAAAAAAATCTTATGAAATGCACTCTTTACTACCAAGGAGCTGCATTTATTGCATAGCAGTAAACTATCTTGAAGAGGGAGTCCATTCTTAAAACTGGTTTTAAAAAAATCAATCGATACAAAGAAATTGTTTAAAACAGATAACACTTATTGTAAATGTGGACTTTGTGGGCCTAAATCTGCTTAGCCCTGATTTCAGTGCATCTAACTTACATGCTTATTTTAAAGCAAAAGATTAGTTTGCAGATTTGCAAATAGAGCGTCTCCACTTTGAAGCTTTAACTTACTTCTGACATTTATTTTGCTGCTGTCTGGATTTACCCTAAAATAATTCCAAACACATCTCTGTCTTCAAAGATCCCTGTTACAAATGTGCTTTTCTCCCATGTTTGCAGTGAGTACGAGATCCATGTGTGGTTAGTGTGGGAGGGGGCAGTTAAGGAAGAAAAATTACAATATGGTGTGCTAATGCAATTTACCCGATAAACATCACTTGGCAAATCAAAACAGTTGGTGCATGCTGAAACTTGATTTTATTTTTTTACAGAGAAAGTACACTTAACTTAAGTGTTACATGAAGGCCTAGCAAATGTATTTCATAAGAACAGTGTGCAGGTTTTTGTTTTATCATAACCATTTTTAAGGGCTGTCTTTGAAGCAGTGAATGGATACGTGTGTGCTTGTTCTGTAGTGTTTGGGCCTTCCAGTGGCTTTGATGTATGTTCTCTCCACCAGCTCTTGAAGATTGCAAGTAAATAAATATATGAAATAAAAATATATAAAGGGCTATGAATTGTTCTAACCTACAAAAATGGATCAAATAATGATGTAAACTCTAAAACTGAAAGGAAGAAATGAGTGCAGCGTCAATAGTAGCTTTTTTATTGTTTTAAATAACATTTAGGAATTGTTCTCAAAATAGTCAACGGTTGCATTTTTCAAAATGATGGTGAAGAAACAAAACTAAACATGGTTGTCCAGACTTTCTTTGCCTCACACCACAATTACTACTGTCTAATTAATCAGTCTTTAATAAACTGTTGTGATTTCAGAAACATACTCCAGAATGCCATACTTTGCATTGAAGATTTGAGTCTCTTTCAAGGTAGATACCTATAAAAAAGGCATTTAATTTTGAAGAAACAACAGCAATGGCAGATGCAGCTAATGAGAGTTAGTAAATCAATAGTAAAGGTTTCCTGATTCAGCAGTTTTTACCCCCTTCTTCTCTGGAAGTATTGAAGAAATATACCGTACATCTCTTATTTATTATCCCTGGCTTTTTTATTTGATTTCTGGGCCATACAGTTTTGGAAGGAAAAACAACTTGCTAGTAATTCACAGGCCATTTCACAGGCAGAGTTCCATTTTGCCACCTGTTTTATTTGATGTGTTTTTATATGGGTATGGAGAAGCTGTGGCATTTTCAGTGTGTGTCACACCCAATGTTGTCTGTTATCTTGTCTGACCCAGATGATACAATTTAGTGCCTTTTTTCTGTGTACATTCAAGATTAGGGCATGGCTGTGAGCAAGGCAGCTGAAGATGTGTCTATGTAAGACTTTGTGACAGAGACATTTAGGGAGATGAATGAGGGTTGCAGCAGGGGGACACGGGCCTCTTTGGGAGCGCTAGTCCATTACTAGCAACCTAGGCCCCTAAATCAGGAGTGGTTTTATAAGGTCATAGAACTGCCACATCTTCTTCCATGGAGGCAAGGTCTTGCAGACATCATGGCATCAGATACGCTGTCTTCAGTTGCTCCTGAGGAACACCCTAGAAAAAGAACCCTGTGCCACAATGTTCTCACATTTCTGTTATGATCCCTTAAGGCATTTCTGGTACTGCTTGTGCACCCACATTTGGAGTACTTCTGGGCAAAATACTTGTCTCAAATCCATTTGACATCCTTCTTGCAGTTATCCTGCCCCAACTCAATATACCTTGTCTCCTGTTCTGCTTATAAGGGACGTGTTTGAATGCCCATTACCCAGGGGTGCTCATAACACAGCTTGTGAACCTGGAAAAAAAGTCTTCCCCAGTGCTCATTGATGTATGTACTAGCAGGTCAAAACCTCAAGCATTTGCTTCCATGGGTTTGGAGTGAGGCATTCAGGAGCTGTACAGGCAGCTTCCTCTAGCTGCAGGTCCTGGGGCACAAGCTAAAACTGCTTTCCCCCTCCCTTTCCCTGGCATGTAAACCTCTCTTACTGGGAATAGCCTCTAGACTATAGTTAGAGCTCACTGTTACTCTTAGTTTGGCAGGCAGAAGACTTGGGAACATCCTGGGTTTGTGTGTTTTTTAGGAAAAGAAGTTCTAGGGAAGTGAGTCTCTAGGAGACAACATACAAAGAAAGTACCAAATATTCTAATTCTGGTAAAAGAAAAAAAAAATCTTTACTGTTGTATAAACCAAGACACTTTGGCACATAGCAGTTGGAGATGGTAAACAGAGAATGAACCCATAAAAGGTAGGACTCAAGGTCTCAGTGTGGTATGGAGAACTTCACTGGCCCCACAGCAGCCAGTGACCATGATCCCCTTGACAGCAGCAGCTTCTCCTGTTGCTTCACCTGAACTGAATGAAATAGCAGAAACAAACCTATGCCATGTGAGCAGTTTGCAAAATTGTTAAAAACCCAAATCTGTCTCACAAGCAGTATTTTATTTGATACAGTACTGCATATGTGATTGCAAAGCTAACATTTTAAAATGAGTTTGGACTGAAATCTCAGGAGTTTTCCCCCTGAAACTGGACTGCGTAAAGAATAACAGGAAGGTATTGATGCATGGGCTCCACTGTCATCACCACCAGTTAGACTCCATCTCCCAAGGATGGATCTTTCTTGGGCTAGGTTCTACATGCACTTTGGCATGTGAGTATTAGTGTGCATGTAAGTTACCAACAGCTGGGAAGCAGAGGAGGTGCTAGCGATTATAATTTTTTTCACTTTTGCTCATTGAAAGATTATCAGCCTTTTCCTATTCTGTCCTTCATGTTCACCCTGGTCGGAGTCTGTGTGCGGCACAAGGCTGTGTTCCCCATGTAATAAGTGTCCTCTCTTCATCTAGAAGCTACCTGAGGAAGGATCCCGCAATAACCTTTAACCAGGTGCTGAAATCAGACTTAAGCTGCTGGAAAACTGCCTCTCATTGAGTCTGTCAAAAGTTATCTTCTTAGCCATTGTTCTGCAAAGAAGCCCTCCATTGTTAGTAACTTTTGGTAGGCAAATTACATAGGAACCCACCTTTTAAATTTGCCTGAATTCAAGATGGAGCTCTACCCAGGCAGTCAAGAAATCGCTGTCCTCAGAACAAGATAGGGCAGCCCCATTAGGGAGGGGGAACTTGAGACCATCTTTCTGCTCCCTACCCAGGAAGTGTTTCCAAAATAAGCTTCAGAAAGTGATCAAAGCATTTTCCCTGAGAATCAAATGAGATGCTTGCTTCTGTCCCTTGGCTCTCTGAATTCAGTGGGATACCTACTTCCCAGGTCCTTCTGGTGCAGATTAAATCTATTCTTTCCTCTTTTCTAGAAGCATTTCAAAAAGTTTCCAGGTTCAGAAAAGTAAAAAGTGCTCAGGGTTGCCAAGGCTGGAGTCACTGCTACTAAGTGCTGGCACGCAGCTTGGATGAGTGCCTTGGGAAGAACCAGGAGGAGTATGCAAAGGCAGGACAGGGCTAGAGCAGCTGGTAAACAAACTTATTTATTACTTAGGGATTCCTTCCCTCCCTTGTCAGTCCTGCACCCAGAGTGTGCTCTGGGGATGCATACCCTGGTGTGCCAGCTGAGGAAGAACTGGCTTCATGTAAATGGTGAGGTGGCTTGGGTGTGACAATCTACGTGCATGATCTATAGGCACAGGGGAGTAGAAGGCTACAGCATTTTGCTTTTCCTTCCAGAAACACTTTGTGAGAATACTTTGTTATTATCTTGCCTCACCACAGACAGGAATTGAAGATCATAAATATGACAGATTGATATTTCTTTTAAAATAGTGTTTAGAAAAACCCCAAATAGCAAGAAGGTGTAGTGGGCCTGACTTTCCCTATGCAACACTAATTATGAAAACATTGGAGATCCTCTTTGAATAAACTTCAAGGCTAGCCTGTTTCTTTTTCCCTAGTTAGCTCTCCTAGCTGTCCCTAGGAAGCCTGCCAGAATGAAATCAGCCTGGTGATAAACTCCTTCTTCAGAGGTAGCCTGAGACACAGGTGAGAGCCTGGCTATCATGGCAGGAGATGACTGATGGCTGGTTGGGACAGAGGTGGGGTCAGTTCATGACTTGCTTGTGCTGACAACCCCTGGGGTAACAGCCGGGATGAAGCTCTGCTCATGCCCTGGGCTCTGTCTGTCTGTTAGGGACAGACAGAGCTCTGAGCCACTGCTCAGCACCTTGACCTCTTACAGTCTATTGGCATCACTGTGCTCAGAGCAAACAAGGACGGCAGTTGTTTAATAATAAAATGACAAAACCATGCATATGTGTGCAGGGCTAGCTGGTGCCACGGGTGTCAGCCACTGCCAGCTCCTACGTAGGTTTTTGCTTGTTAAATTACATCACTGCATTTGAGTGGTCCTCTTTGAACAGGAGCACCAAGCAAATGGGAGGAGGAGGAGGAGGAGGGGAAAAAGTGAGTAGACTGGAAATCACCCTCATCTTTCACTCAGATAGGTCTCTGCATGTTGCTCTGGAGGTGAGACAGGCTTTGGCTGTGCTGCATGTGAAATGACTGCCACATGCTGCATGTCAATCCCACAGGGTCAGCAGCTAAACAAAATGGTAAGTCAGGTAGGTATGAGATGTACCTGGAAAAGGGGCAGGCTGGAAAGGGGGTACTAGCGTGTATGACATGAGAAGGTGCAGCTTGTGCTGCACTATTTTATGGATCATGTGGTGATTTCTGGCACAAGGTTACAAGCTAGATGGTCTGGAAAAGCTGAAGGTGCAATCAGGATCGTAGCATACTTTGGCCCCAAGAGAATGAAATTGCTTATATTATGCCTCGCTCGCTAGGGGAGATCTGGCTGCTGGGGCTCCCCACAGTGTTCATGCTTTTTTAGATTAAATTGTCCATTTCTTACAATTTGGTAGTACTCCTGGAAGTAAGGACTGGGATTCACATATAGTTTTTATTTTTAAAGATCTCTGGAATAAGTGCTAAAGAGGTAGGAGATTAAACAATTTTACACAATACAGGTAAAGTGGGAAAAGTGAATAAAGCATGCTCACCAAACAAGACATGTCTAGCTTCTATTATTACCAGAATATCTTGCAAATCATTCTTTACTAAAAATGTCTTCACCAAAAAAAAAGGTTGAAGGTCTTTGTTTCCCTTGTAAGGCTATTTGGAAAGGAGGAGGTGGGTTAGGGTAGAGTTTTTAAGTTGGAAAAAGTGTCTGGGATGACTTAGATGCTTAGTTTTAATTATATGTAAAATTCACGATCCAACAGCTTCTTGGGTGCTATTTTATTTTTATGTCCCTTTACTTTAAAGCTGAAGAAAGGTATGTCTGTTCACAGCCTGACAATATTATTGATAGATTATTTTAGGAAAAGTTAAGTAATAATAGGCTGGTTGACTTCTGAAAGGGGGATAAGTGCTGAAGAAAAAGACTTAAGATGCATGTAAATTGTTCACTCTAGCTGCCCATAAATGGGAGAAAATTTAGCAGGGCTCATACAAAGCGTTTTTAGGGTTCCAGTTAAAATTTTATATGATCTGTCAGCTGTAGCAAATGTTTGCTGGCTTTTGCAGATATCTGCCAGTGTTTGCTGGCTCTGCCTGTGTATACAAATGCTAAAAGGTGCCCTTCCCGTGCAGTTTGAGGGTGCTTGTAGTAGGATGGGAAAGAAGGAACTCTGCTCCGGAGCAGCGTGAAAAGTGCATACCAAAGGCTCGTGGAAAACATTTCATTGTTCCATGTAGGTAGGGCCAAAATAAAAGGTGTTGCATATGATGGAAATATTTGCATACTGTTTCTCATGTAACTTATTTGTTTTGTCCTTTATCAAAAAGCAGTCTGATTTCCCCTCCTCCATTTCAATAACCAGTGAAGATCTTGTTTGCTTTCTCCTTTCTGTGCCATCTGCGAGACAATAAATTTTTTGCCCTTGTAGGGGCATGAATACACATTGATTTCAGAGATACATAACTCTGAATAAGATATGCAAAAAAAGTAGTATCAGTAGAAGTGCCAAGGCTGAAAGATAGTTTATTTGATTTGTAGAGTGATAAACTGGTAAGTGTAATGCTAACTGAATCAAAGAATAATCACCATAGTGATTATTATGTAATTAACTGCTTCAGCTAAGTGCCATTGTCACTCAGACTGTCATTAACAATTAACACTACCCCTCAGAACTCCCACAACTAAACGTCCTCCTGATCATTCCTTTGACACGGAAAAAGAAGCATGCAGATATAATTATTTTTTATCTGATAGGTCATTTACCTCTGCCATGAAGAAAATGGCCCATTAGGTAGACGAAATGCTCTACAGTTTCACAAAGTAGAAGATAATTATGGGATACGAAGACCTGTTAGAAACCAGAAGAATTATTTATGATATGCATATATTATCTCTGGTGGAGATTCAAGTCAAACAGGTCAGTAAGCCAAAAAGTTCTGAACTCTGCTGCTTAGCTATTGAGTAATACTGATGGTCATAAAGCACTTGGTATTTTTAAATTGAAGTGAATAACTGTACATCTCAAGATGCCGTGTTATTTCAGATGCTTTTGTAGAACAAAAACTGTTTGAGCTCAGAAAAAAATATATTTATTCAGCAAATATGCTTTTTCTTTTGACTACCCCCCTTCTATGGTAGAGATGAATGCAGTTGTGATCTTACCTGAAATCACATTTGAGAATTCTGAGTAGGTCTTTAACAAAGAAAGTTGCCTAAATTCAGCTTGCAAAAATGAAAATATATCTCCAAAGCCACAAATGCCCAACAGTTGTTCTGAGTCCTTGTCTCCTGTTCCTTCATTTACGTTTGTGGAGCCCAGCTCAGAAGTTGGGAGAGACGTGTTACACAATGTTTGTTCAGTGTAACAGGTTTTGACCAACACATGCCAGCTGAAACTTGGCAGTCTAGGTAGGCTATGAAGTTAAATTCTGCAGACGTGTTTACCTTTTTGTTAGCTGCAATGCGTGTTTGGGGGATTACATCAAATATGGGGGATTACATCAAATACTGTGCTCTGATAACAGGTGCTGTAGTCTCACCAATTAAGGGGCTGATGTTTTATGCATTGAATTTGTACGCTGCAGGAGGTATGAAACTTTCCCCGTACCTCATCGCTGACTTAGGCAGTATTCTTAATGGATGCCAGTTTAATAAGGTCACATATGCTGTGTACTTTTAGAAGTTTTAAGAAGTATTCCTATAGCTGCTGGTTTATTTGAGATTATAACACTCTGACCTCCTGTTGTATCTAGCTATCTGAAATTGTAAGTGCTTCAGAAATGAATTAGATGACTTTTCATAGTAGTTTAAGTGGTACTAAGTCCTTCCAAATACACCAAACTTTCCTGATGTGCCATATTTTACAGGTGTCTCCTGGATCTAGATTCTGCATTCTTGGAAAGAATGCAATTCGAAAGAATAAATGAACTGACCTGTGCAGAAGTGGGTCAGTTTCTGGAATGCCTATTGTCTTCCTAATCAATCTTAAAGTTCTGGTCTACAAATCTATTCAGGCTACTACTCTGAGAAGTGACGCCCTAATGATTTTTAAAAAATGTTTTGATATATGAGGACATGAAGTCCTGACAATGAAGGATGTAAAATCTTCTTTTAGAAACTTCAGTGATTCAAATATATATTAAATAATTGACTTCCTTGTAGCACTAGGTCATGCTATAATGCAGTTGTTGTTGGACCTAGGTCTGGTAAGCTTCTTTCAGAGTTAGACCATAAATAATAACTACTGTCTGAATATCACAAAGGTGTCCTTCAGTGTCTTTTAAAAAGCACATGTTTTACTTTCTTATTTGATAGAATCCTGTTATGGATTTTATGTATATAATATGTTTTTAAGTTAATCTACAGTTGGCTTTAAACCAATTACCATTATGCAACCAAAACTGTCAAAGTAATAGTAATATTTTGTGTGTAGTCTCAGACTATAAAACATCTATAATATTTACTTTTTCCTTTATAGCTTCTTCCTTTTTAGTAAGACAATTATATAAGAATTAGACTACCCCCATTATTGACCCTTTTCTCTGACAAAAATAAATGAGGCATTAGTTCTTGTGGTCAGGAGAAAAAAATTCAAAGGTTCAATAGAATAAATAAGATTGTTAGAACCAAGATTTCCAAACCTTAGAACTATAATCAACTTCAAACAATTTTGGAAATGTTTAATTGTTGTCAGTACTGTACTAAAGAGAGCTTGTTTACAGCTAGTTAGTGCTTGGCTTGTAAGCAAATACATTGTGCAAGGAATCTTTCCAAAAACCACTGCATCGTCACTGCAGTCTCCTCTTCTTAGCCTAACACTACCTGTTCAGCAGTGCTCTCATTGGATTTGTACCTGATCCCAAAATACTGGTTTCACTGGTTGATGTCAGCAGCAAGTTGGCAATCACGAAGACACACAATTCCTCCAAGTTCTGTGAAAATGGTCAGCTGGGTGGAGGAACCCAGTGCCTTGACTGAAGGACTGGCTTTAATATAAACTTGCACTTTGTTGTGATAATCAACGTAAGAGAGAGAATTATGAAACCTTGCAGTTTGCAGCCAACCTGATAGGCAAAGCTAGAGAAAACCAAGCATGGTTTGGTTTGTGCATTTGTAGGTGGGTTTTTGCTGTACATGATGCTGTACTACCACCACTCTGTGCAGGAGCAGGGCTTAGGGGTATGTCTGAAGTGTCCTGACAGAGCTGTATGATTCTTCATGATAGTTTTTGCTAATGGAGCAGAACCAGAAGTTGTTTGCCCTTTTCTAAACAGGAAAGGTCAAAGTTGAATGACACTATAGTGTGCTCATAATTTTGTCCCCAGGTTTGTGTTTCCCTGACAAATTATGATAGATTACATTATGAACACATATGTATGAGCGTGCATGTATGAGCCTGAAAGGAGTACTGCTGTTTAAATTGTGGTTTCTGGAGCCCTTTTGCCGCCTTTATGTCTCTCTGAAGGTTATTCTGTGGGTTTGAAAAATGTAGTAAGAAAACATTTTTGCAGACATGGATGCTTTAAATATTTGTTAATTGAAGGGTTTTGGAATCGCTGGTCTGCAGAACACTTGTTGGTGGCCTTAAGACAGCTGGCTGATCATGTTGAGCGGGCACTGCTCCAGACACTAAGTGCTTACAGGATGGTATCTCATGCAGTTCTGCAGGGTAGATAGGTATCTCGTGTGACTGCAAATGGAAGTAGTGAGCTCTGTATACCCCCTGAGATACAGCCTCATGATAAAAGCATTTAGGAACATCCATTCTAATATTAAATGAGGGTAACATCCCCTGCAGCAAAATTAAAGCCACTCAAGGCTTCCTTCTCAATACAAAAACTCCAACTAAACAAACTATCTAGTCTATATGTTTTTATTTGCTCTTTTGCATATCCACTCTACTATAAGGATTTTTTTTTTTTTTATTTATTAGACTTCATCTTCTTCAGAGATATGACATGGCATTGTGGTGCTCTAATATATGAGATATATTTTAAATAGATTTTTCCCTAGCCTAATCAGTGAGGATTATTTTATACAAGTAAAACTCCAAGATGCTGAGTCTTTGCCTTTGTTGTCATGATATTGGGTGTAGCCATGTCTGAAGCACGTGGAAATTTTTGAACAGCTCTTCAGGCTTGAAAACTGGTGGCAGTATAAACCCAGAGTTTCTGTAGGCTAGCCCTTTATTTCTGAACCTGTAACTGGAGAAAGCACAAAGAAAGAGGAACAGCAAAATAACTTCAGGGAACTTTCTCTTGAGGGGAGGTCAAACGCTGCTGTTACAAATAACTAGAAGTAGCACAACCCTGTTTAAGTTCTGTGTATTGCACCAGCTTTGCAAAACAAGTTTCCAGATAGGGATTCTTGGGCTGGGGGAAGATGGGTCCTTGTCCTTCTGAGCCTGAGCTCTAATCTTCCAAATTCTTCTCAAATATGAAAGGATTTATCTGACAAGCTTCCTTTAAATAAAGGATTAAAAAATAGAGAATTGCACTGAGAAGAAAGAAACGTGAACAAAAATGGATTTCAGTACTTCAGTGCAACTTCAAGTACCAGAGATGTTTATAGATTTTAGCTTATTAAGCAAAGACTAAAAGCAGATTCTTTCAGTCTTGGATATACCAGAAGATTGGCGTCTCTCAGTATGAATTCTTGGGAGAAAGATGACAAGCTGTCAGCACTGGCTAAAATTTATGTTCTTGTTCAAAAGATATTAGAGTGATGGGTGCAACACTGAATACCTAAGACTTCCAGGAAAGAGAGAATAAAGAAATGAATCAGCAAGCATGAAGAAAGAATATTTTAAATGTCAAAGACTAGACATCTGTTATGAGATACGGATTTCTTTCTTGTCTTCAATTTCAGCCATGACGCTCCTTTCTCGGGCTACTCTGTGGTCTGCTTTTGGGAATGTAGTGATTAGAAGTATCTGTCTATTCAAGTACTTTCATTCAGAAATGAGGAGAGAAAACAAAAATATGCCATGAACTAAATTATATAGTATCCATGTCTTTTTTTATGTCCATCATTAGCATGAACATAATATTGTAATATATTAATCTTTTTCACATTCTGTTCCCAGTCTTCTTCTTTCATTTTTTTTAAACCAGGGTATCTGATACACCTTTACATAAAAGATATACAGAATATTTACTAATTATTTTAACATATTCATGTTAATTTTTTACTGTATGTGAAGTGCAAACTTCTAGATTGTATGTGAAGTGCAAACTTCTAGACTTTATACACAGTCTTAATTTCAACAGGAGGTTGTTTGCTTGCCTCTGATTCTGAACTATTTGAAAATAATCTCTATAGAGAGGTGTGTCTGTAATTTATACTATTAAGAGCTATTGTCCTTCTCCAGTAATAGAATTCATAGCAGCAATGAAGAGGCAGGGTGTTACATCAGACAAAATTTTAGGCACCCCAAAATTACAATTATTTTAAATTGAAAATCAGAGCTACTTGCACTGTCTGCAGACTTGGAAGACAGGGAAAATATTGAGAAAACAGATGTGGTACTTATTTTTAGTAGGGAAGAGGGGGATAGAGAAGGAGGAGGAGAAGGAGTGGGTGGGCAGTTGTAGAGCAGTCAACTAACTCTAATTTCCAGATAAATTCTGGAATAAAAATTCCAAATAGAACAAGGAAATACATGTAAGTACTTGAAAGATCAAAATGAAATTAATTATAATCAACAAGTTGTGTCGAGCCAATATTATTTCTTTCTTTGCTCAGATAACATGTCTTTTGGACAGAGAGGAAGCAGTAAATGTAATCTATCTTGGCACTATTAGGGTTTTTGATACTGTTATTTATGACATGCTCGTATAGTGAATAAGCTACAAAAATATGGCCAAGGCAACGTATAACTAGCTTGCCACTAAAAATACTGTCAAAGAAGTAGAATATGTATTAGGTGGGGTCTTGCAAGTGTCTGGTTTATGTTCCCTACTAACCCACGTTTTCCCTAGGTGACGGAGACCGTGCTGTTTTCTCAGATGCCATGGAACTGTAAAGGGCGCAATGTGTGCTGGAGGACAGGATAAATATTGAAAATAACCTTAAAGAGCTAGGGTAATTTTAAGGGCAGGAGAAGAGAAATAAGCATTTCAATAGAAAGGTGTGAAAGGTCTGCAGCTGGTAGGAGTAAGCCAATACAAAAGCAAAATACAAACTTGTGCATGTGACTCTAAAGCAGAGAATGAATGAGCATTACCTTTTCCTGTGCCATCTCATTTAGGTTCCTGCTCCAACAGGGGGATTGGACTAGATGATCTTTTGAGGTCCCTTCCAATCCCTAACATTCTGTGATTCTGTGATCTCCTTCTGTGCTTTCCCCCTTACAATATGTGTAGATATGTGTAGACAAAGTGTTTTTTTCTGTCCTGTATGACTTTTGCTTGTTGGATCTGCCCTTGTGCCTTGGACAGTCTCATTCTGTCCTTCATGCTTCAAAAAATTTTTTGCTCCTCATTCATTTCCTGTTCTATACTTTCTTTTTCAGTTCAGATTATTGAAGACCCATGACTTTGTCAAGCTGATCTCTTTTTAAGTCTCCTGATTCTTTTTTTTTTTTTTCAGATGGTGCAATTGCTTTAATTTTTCTATGAAATGTACTACTACTCTGACAGTGAAATATAATCAGTTCCTTGAAACTGGTGTCTTACATCTTTGTCTGCACTTTTCTTCTTCCTCTTTTTTTTCCTAGAAATGCTAAACTAGCATGTAATGATTCTGCTACTTGACTTGCCTGTGCATGCACAGCTGATTCTCTTTGAAGCTGACCATTGGAAGTCCCTTTCTCTCACTCCTTTTCTTCACCTTCTCTGTCAAACTGACCACCCCGCCACCCCCAGCTGTCTTCCTGAGCAGGCTGGCTCTGCTGCACATCCAGCCTGCACGAGTTACCCCATCCGTTCTCCATTATGCTAATTGGCATAGGTATTCACACAATATTTCACATTTGGGGGTTGTTTAGCCTGGAGAAAAGAAAGCTGAGGGGAGACCTTATTGCTCTCTACAACTACCTGAAGGGAATTTGCTGCAAGGGGCGTCTCGGTCTCTTCTCCTACATAACAATTGATAGACGAGGAAATGGCCTCAAGTTGCGCCAGGGGAGGTTTAGATTGGATGTTAGGAAAAAAATTGTTCACTGAAAAAGTTGTCAAGCGTTGGAACAGGCTGCCCAGGAAGGTGTTGGAGTCACCATCCCTGGAGGTATTTAAAAGGCATGTAGATGTGGTGCTTAGGGACATGGTTTTGAGGTGGACTCAGCAGTGTTAAGTTTACAATGGGACTCATTGATCTTAAAGGTCTTTTTCAACCAAAACGATTCTATGATTCTATTCTGTGATTCTATGTTCAGGGTCTTATTGATTTTCCTACATTTCTTTCGCTGGTGTAGATGTCTGAAGTGTTCTGTAGAAGGACTGTTTGTTTTTGTTTCCTTGTTGCCTTGTATGACTTATTTTAAGGACTAATCATGACAAATTTCTTTTTCACTGCTAGGCAGATATAATTGCCAGGTCATCAGGAAAGACATTTCCTGTGAAAAGAGGAAATATTAGTGGTAAGGCGCTGTTGAAATGCAGATCTGGAGGAAGGGGACAGGAGCATATTCAAGAAAAAAAAAAGTTTACAAGAACTGATGCAGACACTTGATATTGCATCAGTGGGGGCAGAGGAAACTAACAGACTGATCTCTTTTGCTTACCAAAGACACAGAATGGGATTGGTCCACACAGGTAAATCTAGACAGAGCATTATGGGAAAAAGTGAGGTAAACTAGTGGGTGACTGATGCCAGAACAAACGCATGTAAACAGTTTACAAATAACTTCAGGCTAGACACTGGAAGATGACTGCTAACCAAGGGGAAAACATGTTTCTTGAGCAGTTTCCACTAGAGGAAATGTTTAGGCTATGTTGGGGCTGAGATAAAAAGAGATTATTTAAAAAAAAAAAAAAAAAAGTGTAGTAAAAATATGAAAATACTCTTGCTAGGATGTTGTAGGAGGCATGGTAAAATGACCCAGTAGTACCTTTCAGTCTTGAGCTTTAGATCTAAAGATTTACAATACACTAAAGTCTGTCTCTCATACTCACTTTCATTTTCTTTTTTTGATACAAACATTTTTATATCCTCTACATAATTAAAAGTAGGGATTGAGGTAGCAAAACTGCGGTAATGTATCTGCTGTAATTCTTCGAAGCCATGAGTTAAAAATAGTAGTTTTCTGGGGAGAAAAAACAGGGTTTTTTATTTTAATGATTATTTAAAGAGTTAACTGGTAACTGCTGGTTATGTGTAGCTTATTCTTTGTCCCCAAGAATTGATCACTCATCTTAAAATCAACACTTGCCTAGTGACAAGCAATTAAGATATAATTTGATTACTTGTGTACAAATAAAATATTGTCTTGGCCTGTAGTGATGGTAACAAGCCTGAAGTTATGATTTTATCAGAGTTTTGGAGGGTTGAACAAGACATGTACATCGTTTTTGGCATTCCT
>NW_010334382.1:19923-38310 GCF_000700745.2 Antrostomus carolinensis
GCAAATTTCAGTTAATGTGTGGAACAATTTCCACAACATACTTTGTGTTTATGTTCAAGGGTAGAATAAAGAAGCACACCTGGGTTTTTTGTTTGTTTGTTTGTTTTATCCTGTAATATCATATTTAAAAAAATATTTTTGTCAGAAAAAAAATATTCTATGCGAGTCATCTTTTCTGGGAGTTCTGACTGGCTGAGCACCACCAACACTGGCAAAATCAGTGTTTGCTACTTATTTCTTCTAGTTCATCTGTGTGGGAGGGTAAGTTCCTGGTGGATGTGAATTCGCTGATTATGAGTTGCCTCAAAATACTGAAATAGGACATGGCAAAGGCCAGTCACAAGAACTGTAATGGAAGTGTGTTGTTCTTATTTACTAAGCTTCATTTGTGCTTCTGCAGATTCATGTTATTGCAAATTACATTTTTTATAAGGAGTAATTGTCTTTATGAAAATTAAAGTGAAAATAAGACACATAACAAATGTGAGATATATTACCATCATATCATCCTCAATTCATGAGGAGCATGAATTTTCAAAAGGTGCTTATCATTTCTGTCAGATTTCACTAGTACTGAAGTTTCAAATCAAAATTATTAAATTCTCTCACAAGAGATTGTACTCAGCATTATTGTTATTTACTTTATTGGTGGCATAAATGTTCACAGAGTAACAGTTGAACCTGGGATATTCAAATAGCCTGCTGTGGATTGGTTTGGGACTACACAGACATTTTCAAGCCTAGAGTACATATGGGAGGTGTAGGAGGCGTCCACTGTTCCTCCAGGAGCATCCATATTACTTAGTTTGGCTGCACTTATCTAGAAAGCAGCTGTTGTATTTGTTCTCTTTGCAGCCATGGAGTTGAAATTCAACATTTCATTGTGCTGGAACCATTTCATTGCTTCAGTGGAGGACAGTGGAGGCTGGGAAGAATGCAAATAATCCTTTTCTAAGGGATGCTTCTGTGTAAAACCATTCACCTCTCTTATGTCAGTCTTGTGATTGATTTATTTTTTTTTTACTTATCAGTTGCAATATCTATTACCATTATATAGACAAAATAAACCACATCATATAAAAATTACTTAGTTTAATTTATTTATGAACAACGGAAAATAGTGAATGGCATTTTAAGTGCTATAGAACACTACTGTTACATGATCACTTTCCTTTTTGTATCTACAAAGCTGTACAACTTCCTTTTTAAAAGACAGTTTTCATACATAAAATTGCCTTCTTGCATGTGGTCTGTACTTTGAGTGCAGTGAAGAACATGACACGTGGTGGAATTCTGATCTTAACAAAATATTGCTTATTTTGTTATGCCATATCAATTAATACCTTATATAAATAGCACATAGAAAACTCCATGTAAAGGTGAAACAGCAAGGCACTTTCTCACCAGTCAGACACAATATGGGAGCATCTTGTAAGGCTTTAAGTCTAGATGATGATTTCCCCCCACCCTAGTTCTTGTTTCACTTTGCTTTTTCTTTTGTTTAATGAAGGAAAGAAAGGACTTCAGGTCATGAAGGACCATCAAATAAACATGAGCACTTTGTATTTTATGCATCTGTGGAGAGCTGAATGGAAATATGAAGGAAGAACAGGGAAACGGGTGTGACTTCTGTATGTGGCATCAGCTATTCTCTTAATGGATTGCAGTGTCGCTTTTTATATCACTGCTTTGAGAGAGATACTGTAAAAAAACAAATTTGAAACAGCTCAGAAAACAACCACAAGAAAAAAATATAAATATTGTCTTCAAAAAGAGCTTGGTTGGTTCAGTTTATCCGAGGGATAGTTGTCATTTGCCATGATGTTGAGTGCCAAGGGAGAGCTCTGGCAAGAACATTTTCCGTCTTGGGGTACAGTGCAAGCAGGAGCTAGGGGTCAGCTGGCAAGGGCAACATCACACAGACAGAGCAGGGGAAGCGCTGAGGGGAGAAAGGAGCCTCATGAAGCTTTGCTTAAGTCTGATGAAGAAATGGAGTGTTGTGCTGCTGAATGGGGTGATTTGGTGCAGGAAGATAGTGCAAATAAAGTAGCTATTTTTTTAGAAATTAGAGCATCAGGTGCTTTTAATCTGTTTAATAAAAGAATTTATCTTAATAGTATGTAAACTTCAGGGCCAGGAGTGTATAAATGTGTAACCAGTGTGTCATGTTTATAGGGAAAACATTGCCTGTGGCTGATCCTCCACGAGAGGGGGCTAGAACTGTCTTTAAAATGTTAGCAATAGAGCCTGTCAAATAATACAGCCTAAATTCGACCTGAAGCACTTACGGTATTTCCTGACAAAGCCAGTGTTTTAGCTCAAACACCGTATGCAACAAGCTGCTCCTGTTCGGGCTTTGCCTACCCTCGCATCCCAGCAGCCGAGCCTCCCCGGGCTGGGTGCAGCGCAGCAGCGAGGGAACTGCTCTGATCTACTCCAACTGCAATTTCCACCACCTCCTCCTATTTATTTATTTATTTATTTATTTATTTATTTCCATATACCCTATACATACTGTGCCAAGGAGTTATTAGCAAAGAAATCCTGCTATGGCAGTGCAAAGAAATCGTGCTATGGCAGCGCAAAGAAATCCTGCTGTGGCAGTGCAAAGACACAAGTGCCTCACTCCTATTAGCCCTGTTTGGATAATTAGCAAAAATACATTTCCTTATCTGCAAGTGTAGTTTATTGTGCTGCGTAACTGAGGCAATAAATGCAGGAGGCAAACTGTGGGGTCAAACTGTAAATAAAATATGCAGTGCCTCGCTGTGCATTAAAAGGTAAGAATAGTTTTTGGATCATTGAGCTGGATGTGTAAAGCTGTATTTCTGACTGACAAATATGAACAAAACAACAAAAGCCACTAATTGGAACCTTCTTGTAGGAATATGCATGCTACAAGGAAAAAAACAAAAAAACAACAACAAAAAAAAACCAGACATAAAATTGGTTAGTGGATGATAATAGATTTCAGAATGAGTCCAAGTTTTGACATCAACTGCAATAAAAAATAACTGGTCTGAAGGAATAGTCAGGGATACTAAAAAATACTACTGCTAAAAAAACTTCCTCTGGCAAGTAGATGTCCCTTAAGAAGGTCAGCTGAAACTGCTGGTTGAACAGCCAAAGCTTAAGCTGAATCTTAAACTGGAAATGTACTGAGCGAGGTTATACGCCTCCCTTCACAGGGAAGCCTGTGAAGAGGCCTTTCCAGGGAGATTCCTGGGTCAGAGAAGTGTCCAACATCAAAGGCGGAGGTCTGTGAGCATGAAGACCTATAGGTACATGAAGAAAAATAAGTTATGTAAAACTCTGAAATGGAAAAAGCATAAAAATACTTTTGTTTTCAAGCTAACATTATCAAAAACAGTCTCGTTTTTTCAGTGAAAACTATTGGTTATTGCATGTTGCAAACCAGAAAACACTCTACTTTGAGCATGAGATGGAAGGATTTCAGGATTTGGCATGTATGTCTGTGTGAAAGACAGAAAGTGCAATACTTGCACCTCACTCAAGAGGCAAAATGCCTCGATTACTGTGCACAATAACTCATCGGTGGCTACTTAGGCTAGCATGTGAAGAGAGCTGCCTTGGCACTGGGATCTGTGGCAGCTTTGCCTATGGGTGAAGTCAGTCTTGTTGGCCTGAGCCTGATGTCTGATTGACCTGATGGCCAGTGTTGAGGGGCGGTAAAGGCTGATTAAAAGAATGAATGAAAAAATTGACTTAAGGTAGGGAAGATGTTCTGGGTTGTAAACTATTATTTTTATTTATTTGGGAAGGAGGGGTGTATGTGTGTGGATGTACAAGCACTTGCTGTATCATGCCCTGGGGTGGAATTGTTATCGTGTCTTCCTTTTACTTGTATGGAGAGTAATGGGGGCTGTGGGAGGAGAGTGAAGCACTAGGCAGTATTCAATTGTTTGGCTCCTGAAAACTTCACTTGACATACGTAAAACTGACCTACTCGTAACTAGAGTCTAAATTTGGTAACTTTGGTTTTGCCAAGGCCATAAAGCTTTTATTGTCAAAGGCTTCTTGTAGTGTATGTCACTGCTGGTCACTCCACCACTTTGCCCTTTGGTGTGCTAGGAGCAGCCCAATACCGAAACATGATACTCTGGAGGATTATACAAACAAAGGGAATATTTGCATATGGAGAATAATATTGACATTTGTGTGTGGTTTACAGTGCCACTTCTAATTACACTGAACAAGGTTATAATTCAGGCTTCTTTGCTAGCTTTGCATGCTGTATAAATTATGACCAGTTCATAAAAATACAAAGTGCATTGCTAGAAAGCTCAGAAACAAAGTAATGTGTGGCTAAAATTTCTAATCAAGGCTAATATTAACAGCTAATGCAAACAACTGGAACATTGTATAGCATCAAAATGCATTTAAAATATCCCATGCCTAACAATTGAAACTGCACTCAGATTTTCCTTCAGCCAGCTTGTTTTGTTGAAAACGTCCTTTAAAAGTCAGTGCAATACAATTGTCCTCTTTTTGATATTAGCAGTCATATGACAGATTAGTTGTGTGGGAAGGAATATCTTTGAGGAAGCATTTTAGCAAGTGGCTTAATTGTTAAGTTAAAGTAACTTTCTGTCTGGCAAGGGAAGAAATACTTGCAAAATACTAATATGTTTTTTATTGCTTTTATATAAATATTACAAAATCATATAACAAACAGTTTCAATGAGAAATATCTTTCTCTCATTTGTTATTAAAAAAAACCCCAACCATACAAAAAAAACAATATATTCAGCATATGTCTTTAAAAAAGGAAGGGCACAAAACCCCCTAGGAACTCAAGAGTTAGAGAATATACTGGTATACTTACTGACTTCTTTTTTGTTTTAAGTGACAGGGAAAGCAGAGGCTGTGCTGATCTTTATGAAAGAACAGATATATAGGAAAAGAAGTACTTTTTATTCCAGACAGGAAGCTATCCTACTTAACTTTCAAGGGTAGTGAAGGAATATGATTAAATCATGTGTTATCCCATGGAGTAAAGTGCACCCTCAGGGCTGTTGTTTTTCTAAAGGCTACAGGCATACTTACACGGAACATCATTTACAGAAACTATAAAATACTCTACTGCAATTAGTTTAACCCATAAGCTAGCTATCTGTTGGTGTTTCAAAGTAATATTTTAGTTTAAAATATTTGTTGTTTTTATTTCTATATTTATTTTTTCTCACTGTGCACATAAGCTCAAATTTAATATTCTCATTATTATTATACTACATAAATCTCTTGCTCTATACTGCAAGGCTCTCTGTTAATCACTGTATTACATTTCAAAAATCTTAAGTAAGCTGTTTGTCTACTTAAGCAAAAAGCTTTCTGGTTCTCAGTGCGTATCTGGATATCAAAAATAGTTATAGATAATATTTGCAAGACCAAAGAATGAAAATTAGGGCTCTCTGATGAATATAGGTCTAATCACAGTACAGAAAATAGTACTGTAATGACTCACGATGTAAATGCAAATGGTTATAATGTATGATAGGTTATTAATCTATGAAATTTAGGAACCCCACACTCAGTGTGGTACATATTTATATCAAGAAAAAGAAAGTATGTTCATATAAAAAAGACATCCTGACATTATACAATGAGAGAAAACTTACAGAGTAGGTACCTGTTAGCATCTTGTCTTGCTTCTGTGGGTTTCCTTACAATAGATTGCGTGACTGTGGATTTTCTCTTTTGTTAAAATTTATCTTATGAAGCAAGCCAAAATACCATGGTTGTAAAACTTATTACAAAAGTATTCACGTGGTGTTATGCAGAGCTCTCCTTCAAATGAATTTAAATGAAACCTGTGTCAAACTGAAGGGAGAAGAAGAATGTTGCTGCATAAAAAGATGTGAACTCCTAGTAAAAGAGCTGAATCAATGTAAAAATGAAATTGCAATGCCTAAATACTCAGTACAGTGGGTAGTGAGCAGAATACAAAGAAGGAAGGTAGCCTAGCTCTCCCACACTCACTTTCAAATCTAACTAAACAATGCATTCTTCTGTGAAATTAGTGAGTAGAGTTAAATATAACTCATTAAGCAATTTAAGTTAAAAGTGTTTTGTTACCTTCTGATGTCTGTAGAGGATTCCATGTGTCACTCGGCCAGTAACAGGGAGCTCACTATAGTTGACACACTGTGACTTTTCTGTTGCAGGTAGGGTTGGGGATGGGCTGCTCCTGGGCATTGGTGACTGGGGAGCCTGCTGCTGCCGGAGCCTGGTCACCACAGGACAGTGTCACAGCCAGAGAAAACAGCTGAGGCCAAAGTCAAAGAGGAGTCAGAGGCTGAGGACATGGCAGCTGAATACTGCTGAGTGCTGTGAAGTGTTAATGTCCTGATGGTTAGACAGAACCAACACAACATCCTCAAGCCTTGTTAATCATCAAGGAAGTCCTTTGGAGACTTTACCATGCACTTTGCTCTGTAAAGTCTTCAGTCATAGCCAATGCAAAGGTTGCATTATAGCTTTCAATGGTTGGTCTGCAACAAAAGTGTAGTTCCCAACCTGTTTATCATCAGTTGTATAGCAGAAATAAAATCCAGTTTGTAGAATGGGGTAGCTTAATGGTTTTGTAAGACAAATGGGAGACTTCAAGTTACTAAGGGGTATCACAAGTCTTTCTTTCATGTGTGTAGGCTCCTCAAGATAGGTTTTAAATTATAATTAAATTAGGAGTTTCCAATGTAATGAAATATTGTGGAACCAAAGACTGTAATCACTGCCACAATATATTTCATGATGAGTATAAAATGTCTTATCTTTCCTCAGTGGTGATGCATGTAGATAGAGCTGGGCAAACATATATTCACTGGTTATCTGTATGATGGATACAGTTCATAATGATTTGCATAGCACACTGGTGATCACACCAGCTCAAATGGTACCTAAAGTTTGGGCTGAATGGAAACATGATTGCCTGTGCTAATTCTACCCAGGCTTGCTAAGCAGGTTGATGGTTGTTCAGAATGCTCCAGAGCATCGTCTTGTTAGGTGTCTGCTAAATTTACAGAACCAGATTGACTTAATTTAAAGAATCTTTAAATTATACTTGGTCCTAATGGACTCCAGTTATGACTGTGGCAAGAACTGGCAGCTAGTACAAATCTGATGGAGTGTTAACTGTAGAAGTTTTAATCCTGATCAGGCCAAGATCATATGTGAAAAAATATATATTATTCCCCTTATTCTTGAGTTAGTCTGATTTGATCTCCATTATAATATCTGCTGTAATATATTGGCATCTAGTGGAAGGCCAGTGTAACTACAATGTAAATTTTGAGCAAACTCTTCATAATATTTCTGTGTGGAGCTTTAACATCGTAGCCACCAGTGTATCCCATTGCTAGAATAAGATGTCTTTCTGTACATAATCCTGTGGCTATACGGATTTACAAAGAGCATATGTAGCTGAAGCTGTATGTTTCCTAAAGAAAATAAATATACACTGCTGCAAATAGATTTTATGATGGTGCCTGGGTATGGTGTAAATTCAATGCCTTTTAGCAATTAGAATTTAGGAACTGACTGTTCAGAGTCCATATGGTTAGCTTACCAAAAGCAAATTATTTGATAGGGGAAACATCATTAGTGTATAAAAATAGATGAATTATTACAAAATATTTATCTCAGTTTACCTTCCAGGGAAACAAGCCTACTAACAAACAGTTGTGTTGCAGTACAGAGATATATGGTTATATGAAATAAGAGAAATTCAGGATCTTCTTTATATGACAGTAGTAACCAAATACCAATAAATGTATGCATTATTTATGAACATGTATATACATACCTACATAAAATCAGATGCTAACTCAACAGAACCACAGAAAGTAAGGCTGAAAGAGAGTTGAAAAGAGTATCTTGTCTGTACACTGAAACTGGTGAATTCTTCAAAAACTACCCTTGATTTACAGCAGAAAAGCCCCTCTCTTTCCTCTCTGTGAACAGGAACAAAAGAATCTGGGCTCCTTCCCTGAATTTTCACAGGAACAATACAAACCAATAATGATCATTGTGATAACAAATGGGACTTCAATACCTGCAAATGGTGTTGACACAATCAGAAACTTTCTAAAATTAGCAGGGTTTGACTGCATGGCATAGAAGTACATGAAAACTGAATACAGGAAGTAACACTGAATACAAGTAATCTGAAAATCTGAAATGAACAATTAGGGTAAACTTAAAATAAAATTTAAAAAACCAACCCACTGAATATGAAAAACAAACTTTTACCCAAAAGAAGTTAAGGGAATACAAACTGTCCTGGAATGTATAAATAATGACTCAGTATAGTTCTTTAATATATTCAAGAATAAAAGAGGACTAATAGGCAAGGGTTTAAAAGGATAATGAAAACTAAAACTGAATATTCTTTGTTAGTCTTGAATTAATTTATGTACATATTAAGTTTTTTGAAAAGCATGGTTTCAAGTTCTCAATAAGCATTCCCTAGAAAATTCTAAAGTACATATTTAGTGAATGACATCTTAGGTGGGATGACATTTGTTAATGATTAGAGAAAACAATCTTAAGCTACAAAACCAAAGCTTATCACCAAACAAAAGGTTATAGCTAGTAAAGATATATCAAATTATTTCATCTGTTTGTTTGGAAATGTCTCTTTGGTTTGGATGCTTACTGTAAATTAAGAAAAAATATTCTAAAAAAGTGAAAATAAATTATAAGACAACTGAATCTCTTATGTAAAGTTCTCCCATGAGTTCTTGATTGTGGGGCTGATGTTTGCAGGTTGAAATTACTTTTGTAGAATATCGAATGTTAAGTGATTTCCTGCTTTGTATGCAAAATTCAGCTCAGCTTTTATTATAGAGCTATGACTAATGCCACCATAATGTATATACATGCATTTGTACGTACAATTTTTTTTTAATGTAGCATATACTTTTGTTTCAAGCGAACATTTACTTAACTGTAGTAACATGTGAGTATGACACATGCTGATTTATCTGGCAGCATTAAGTTAATTTTATACTACACTTTTTTACATCTGTTGAATCAGAGAATATTATAATAGCCTGTGGGATTTTCATCTGATAAGGGTATTTTCCTGTTTGTGTTTTTAAATATTAGTGACACATTTTAATTAAATGTTGTGCCAAAGATTTTTTTCTCCTCTTTTTAAGAGTAGTTGCAAGATGGAAGTTGAAACATGGACGAAAGTTTCATGTTATTTCAGAATATTTATGACTCCTGATGTATTTTTTCGAAAAAGGAAATGTTAAAAGTCAATTTATGTGAAAAAGATTGAAATAGAATTGCAGAGTAATATACACACAGCATTTGCAGTCACGAAGTCTTCAAAATCTTCTGTGGTTGCCTGAGAAAGGATTTGCCTAATTACTGAAAAATAGCCTATTAAATCTGTGATTTTAACCTTATAGTTTTGGGTAATGAAAAGTAATAGACCATTTAAAGGTTCTCTGGAGCAACAAATCTGGTTTAGCACAGTTTTCACAATTCCTTTTTCACAATTACTTTTTATATTTTGGTCACATCAAGTGGATCATGAATAACAGTTTCTTTTGCTTCTCAGAGGAGTGTGTCCACAACTGTAGGCTGCTGATTTGGCATAACTTATAGCACTTATGAAACTTATTAGAAAACTAATGATTTGCAAAAAGATGTGGAAGTGTGTAATTACATCCCTCAGACCAAAATTATGCTTCACTGCCTTCTCCTTTCTGGTGCTTTTGTCCTGCAAGGCAACAGAAACAGCAATTACCGGCAACACTAGATACTGACTGCTCCCTAGAGCGTGGAGGATACGTATCTATATATCGATGCACACACACGTAGTCTTTTACCTTGCATCAGAATTTCTGGCAGCAGCTAGGAAGTGAAATGTACTCTCTTTCAGTTTCTTTTTTGTCTTATCTGTCGTGCATTGGGAAAGACCTAGGGTCACTGTCCCAACGGACTGTCACACTCCTGGTCACACAGGGAGCTAGGAAGCAGTTGCCCAACGTAAAGCCAGAATGTTGACTTAGCAGCACATAGAGAGCTCCACTCAGATACCAAATGCTCTCATTTTGGGCTGGACATGGTTTGGGTTGGACAGCCCTGGGTTTCCAAAGCTGGAGTCCTGCCTGCGTCAGACCACAGAAGGACAGGGGTTTGCTGCGGGGAGAAGGCTGGCAAACTGTAATCTCCTGAATGAAGATGGGTTTGTTATCATGTGATAAATCTTTTTCTAATGACTGCTGCCAAAGAGTCAGGGATTTGGACAAAGTACTCATTTCTATTGATCCCTTAAGCCCTACTGGAAAAAAACAAACAGGAAGGGAAACATCCTGGCAAAGTTTCTGGCATATCTGTGTCCGTGATTCAGCATTTCATAAATGGATAATTCTTGAAGTCTGTTTTTTTCCTTTGTAAGCAACACTGATGTTTTACTGGAAAAGTGTTAACTTGTTTTTTTCCTGGTGGCATCCAGTTGGCTCCAAGCAATTTGCATAAGTATTACTATTATTGGCATCCCTAGAGACTTTTCTGATATTGTCAAGAACAAAGCACTGTAAAGAAACATACAAAGATGATTGAAAATCTGTGCACACGATGTGTGATAAATTTGTCAGCAATTAATTTCTTAATAAAAGTCACAATAAACAGAGGAATCCCCTTTAGATATGCTATTGGAAATCCCATAGGTATTTGAATTCCTTAAACACTCTGTTCTGTTAACAGAATTTTCATTAAAATGCATGTATCTTTTTTGCCAGTAATTCAGTCTGAAAAGCAACCTATTGGGTTTTTTCCTCCATTCACACATCCCCTTGAAGTATTTTTGGCAGCAATACCAGGAAGACAGTCACTTCACCAATATCTGATTCTTTGCACTGCATGTCGAGAGAGATATGGTGGCTTAATGGCAGTGTTGGAGCCAGATGCTCAAGCTCCTCCTGGCTTAGGGAACAAGTAATTCCTGCCCCTCACATGGTCCCTCTGATTAAGTGCCCCTTGGTCCTTTTAGGAAACCATGTGCTGCCCTGCAGTGTTCTCCGATTGACACACACTTGTGTGCAGCTCCATTTAATTTGCCTCTTCCCCAATCAGCCTACTATGTACCATAACAGGAAAGAGCAGACTTAACCCCACAGTGATCTACTAGGACCCAGTACTTCATGGAGAGAGGTCAAGACTGCTGCTGCCTCTAATAACTTTAGTAACAAAATACTAAGGAAACACTGCCTAATTTTTCAGCTTCAGATTGATCTCAATTAGAAAACAAAGCATGTTGTGACTAGTGTAGTCCTCAGTCTCTTTTAGCACAGAGAGGGTTAAATACTGAAGTGAAGGGGCTTACTTTTCATTTTCTATCATGGAACTACAACTGGTTAACTGTGATGACTGTGTATCTCAGGAGGTGAAAAATGACCAACCAGTGAGAAGCAAACACTGGCAGAAAACGTAAAATCAGACACATAATTCACAGACCAGACAGCAAGAGATAAGACACTGCATATGAATAAGAGTATGTGGATGTGAGAGCAAGAGAGTGCTGGAGGAGAGGATTTAACTCCTTCACTGAAAGTGCAATTACACAAACAGCTCTTCTGACTGCAATTCATCAGTAGATACTACCCTGTGGCATAAAACTTGTTAAAAAAAACCCCCAACAAACTGTATGAAAATGGCAGGCTTGCTTCCAGGGAAAATAAGAGAGAAAAAAATTGGAGGGGCACAGACCTGATAGATGCACCACTCAGTGAATAAGGAATTGGCTGGATGGTCACACTCAAAGAGTTGCAGTTAATGGCTCGATGTCCAAGGGGAGACCAGTGATAGTGGTGTCCCTCAGGGGTTGGTATTAGGACTGGCACAGTTTAACATCTTTATCAGTGACATGGACAGTGGAATTGAGCGCACCCTCAGCAAGTTTTCTGATGACACCAAGCTGTGTGGTGCGGTTGACACGCTGGAGGGACGGGATGCCATCCAGAGGGACCTTGACAGGCTTGAGAGGTGGGCCCATGCAAACGTCATGAAATTCAACAAGGCAAAGTTCAAGGTCCTACACAAATACAAGCTGGGTGATGAATGGATTGAGACCAGCTCTAAGACTTGGGGGTGCTGATGGACAAGAAGCTCAACATGAGCCAGCAATGTGCGCTTGCAGCCCAGAAGGCCAACCATATCCTGGGCTGCATCAAGAGAAGTGTGGCCAGCAGGTCAAGGGAGGTGAGAGTGCTCTATTCTTGTGAGACCCCACCTGAAATACGACATCCAGTTCTGGGGCCCCCAACATAAAAAGGACATGGACTTACTGAATTAAGTCCAGAGGAGGGCCAACAGGGTGATCAGAGGGCTGGAGCACCTCTCCTGTGAGGACAGGCTGAGAGAGTTGGGGCTTTTCAGCCTGGAAAAGACAAGGCTTAGGACAGACGTTATAGCAGCCTTCCAGTACCTGAAGGGGGCCTACAAGAAAGCTGGGGAGGGATTTACAAAGGCAGGTAGTGACAGAACAAGGGGTAATGGCTTTAAACTGGAAGAGGGTAGGTTTAGATTAGATATTAGGAAGAAATTATTTCCTGTGAGGGCGGTCATACATTGGAACAGATTGCCCAAGGAAGTTGTGGATGCCCCCTCCCTGGAAGTGTTCAAGACCAGCTTGGATGAGGCTTTGAGCAACCTGGTCTAGTGGAAGTTGTCCCTGCTGGTGGGATGGGGGTTGGAACTAGATTAAGGTCCCTTCCAACCCATATGATTCTATGATTTTTCCTCAGAATGTGTATTTTTGTCTCAGATTTAGAGGTTTTGTTTTGCTTTCAGTAGACCATTTGAACAAGAACATGCATTCCGGATAACTACCACCTAGATATGTTTGTTGGCTGAATGTACCTTAAATTAGGTAAAATTGGTGCTTCTTCCACTAATCAATCATTTTCTTCCATTGATATCCTTTAAGAAAGATCACTGAAAAATAGAATACTGATATTTCTTGATTTCCATGAATACCCTATGCTATAATAGAATTTAAGCCTCTGCTAAGCCATTAGATAAAAGATCTTTATGGACTGTCCGTGCAGGTATGACCTGAAATAAGAAGAACAGTATTCAAGTTTCTGAAGACTTTTTTGGTGGTTGCAGAGAGAAAAAGCAAGACTTTAATTCCATAGGGGGATGAGAAAGAGAATGGGGCTTGAAATGAAGCTGAAGGGAGTTTGTTCCACTGAGAAGCAGCTTCAAAAATTTAAGCTGATGCAAAATATGTATTTTTTAAATAAACTTTTCATTTTTTCACTAAGCTCTAATTTCAGCCTTTCAGGTTGATCTCTGTGTCTGATTCCCAGGATCAGCCCATAAAGGCTGTTTGGTACCTCAGCTTTCCTAAGAAGAAACTTTTTGCATGCAGGATCAATATTTGAAGCCTTAGAGAGCTCCTGACTGGCTGAGGACCTGGGCTTGGGAAGGACCTCCTTCCTCTACTATTGAGCGCTATGGATATTCTGGCTGTTCCCAGCTGTGGAAGGTTCAAGCTGTGGACAACCCTTGTGTAGGGCAGGCATGACTGGATTTTCAAAAGTGACAAATTCAAGTTTTGCACAATCCCCTTTAATTTAAGATCCAGATAAGTAAGAGTTCAGTTTTCTCCTAACTAGTACTTTTACTATTGTTTTTAGTATTGCATGTCCATACTGCCCTATTTGTTTCAATAGTGGCCCCTATTTCCTTCTTAATGTATTTAGCTTTTTAAAAAATAGACTTGAAAATATATGCCTTTATTATGGAGGAAGAATACTTGTTCTTCCACAATCACAAACCTATAAGCAAAACTTTTTTATTCCCATGTCCCAAGCATTCTGTGAAGGACAATTATGAGTAAAATGCATAAACATTTTTCATAGTTCAGATTGTTGAGCTATTGACCACTTATGCTAGCTTTGGGGTAGTAGCTTATTGCACTTTAGATTTGTAAAGCCAGTCTGGACTTCCTGCTTATCTGTTTAATTTAACTGCCTTTAATGATCCAGCACATATGGCCCGATGCAGTAATACTAGATTACAAGCCATCTAGTTTTTATGCTGGAGAAAGATTCAATTACTTTGACTGTTTCACCCAGCCATTATAAAACTTGGCTGGAGTTTTACACACTGTCTTTCAAAAGAAATTGGACTCCTTCAGTGAAGGCTTCTCCAAGCTCTTTCAAATTTCAGGTTTACGCTATATGAATATTTAGTTCCACGGGTTTCATTTGGCTGTTTTAGTAGCAATATAGACCAGTGCATACTCAAATATACTTCTCTGGAGTTGTTTTAATTTTTTTTATTTTTACTTTTTAGGAGTAATACTTTCCAGCTGGTGATACTTACATTGTCTGGGTTTGATTCAGCCAAATGACAAACAAACACATTCTTAAGTGTCTAACTCTCCATTCAGAAGTTTCATATCTTAGTTTTCCAAATTATGTATCTGAACTATTCGATTTTTAGTAGTATGACTAACTCTAGATTTTATATATTTTTTGTAAACCAGAAAAGAGTATCTGAATAAAATACAATTACAGCATATAAAAATAGGAGTCTCAGTCAGGATCTGCTACTCTAGCATTAAACTGCAATGCAAATAGGGACTTTAATTTTCAGTGTTTGTATCAGAGAAGAATATAGAGGCAAAAGGTTCACTGAGCTCTTTCATGTTAGACCCCTACACTTCCCAGGTGGGAGGGAAGGCATAATCCAGACGCTAAATTTCAAGGCAGTGTGTTCATTAAGGTGAATTAAATTATTTCATCAATTTACAATTTACTACAATGTACATATATAATATGTTTTGTATATTCCAGTCAAACCACTTCTTTTCCTTGTACTGTTGAGACACTCATGTTTTTTGGAGGTAGCCAAAATAGTGAAGTCCATCCATAGCTCTGTATCTACTGTTGGCCATGAATTCTGCTTGTGGAAGAGTTCATTATTCTTCCTAGAATCAAAAGGAGCTGGGAAGCCATTCTGTAAACAGCTAACATCTTGCCTTGAGGTATGAAAGCGCAGCATCCCTTTTGCTCACTACATCCCAACCTACCTGCAGGCCCTCTTGCATAGTTTTAGCCTTTCAGATTTCATTGCCATTCAGTGCTCCACTTAAGTGCATTTTAGAGCCTGCATTTTGAACTAGCGCTAAGTACAATCTAGGGACCTATACAATTGTACTTTAAATGCCATTTAGTGCCTGAATAATTTATCAGTGTATACAGCAAAGTTTAATTGATGGTAACATTAATTCTGTGGATGTTAGAAGCATTCTAGCATTTTCTGATGCTCTGATTATCTTTTGAAATGCCTTCAAGTTTCTATTCCAAGTCAGCCTTAAGACCTAGAGAAACATCTCAGTTTGATTTTGTATCTGTCAGTTAGACAGCTCTACCTTTGATATAGGAAATACATATTTTCCCTCATGTCCTGACAGGACACTCTTTGGGTGCTTGTATTCATTTTACTTTAGTAGCCAATAACTATGCACCACTCTAAACTAGAAAGACACACAAGAACCACCAAGAACATTGACATGATTTAAACCCTCATTGCAAAACCAAACCAGAACTCCAGTGCACCACAGCTAGCATAGAACTGAAGGGCATCTTCAGTGTGATGCTTTTTGACTAAGAAATTACACAAAAACAGTAGGTCCACATATTTGCATGAAACTTTAAGAAAATTATGCCAGTTTGGCTCAACGAAGTGTTCTCTTACAAGCTGAGAGCATAGAAGTGACTTACCATGTGCCTACTCCAAGGATTACAGGTTGCATCTCTGTAGCATTCCTCTCCACAGGAAAGCCAGTTTGTCTACATCTGGCATTATGCATGCGAGCAGTTCTGTCATTTGCTTGCATGCTTTACAGCATGTTACGGGTATGATAAGCTCTGCTTTGCAGAGGGAGGACTCAAAGCAGAGAAAAATGAAGTAACTTGAACAATATTGCAGGGGAAGTCACTAAAAAAGTAAGACTGAAAGGCTTCAGAGAGTATATCCAGTGTTTCACCAGTAGCTACTGCTACAGCCTCTGATGGGTAGTTATAAATTGTTGTCTTCTGATGTTTTTTTTTTTTTTAAATTTGCAGTTGCTTTAAATTACTTGAAAAATTGCATTCTGTAATTCAGTTACAATGCTCAGCTCTTACTGAGGCTTTGAACAAGCTATAGGATAACATTTATAAAGTATAATGCTTTCAACAGGTTTGCTTTGATGGCTGCTATTAGCTACTATGTGCAGTCACAGCAAAACAAGGAATAGCTGCTAAAGTGTCATTAATGCTTACCTTTTGTTCCATTTGTAATGTTTCTTTCCTGTAAAATTGTTTGCTAACAGGTTTGGATCATAACTTCAAAAGCTGTATTTAATATCTTGCACTAAGTTTCTACTGAGTTACATACAATGAGCAATAGCAACTACCTGAATAGGTTTTCTCTGCTTCTCAGTATCTCAAACTCTTTGTAAAATCCCATTAATTAATCCTTATGGTTGGTTTGTGCTGGAGGAAACACTCACAGTTTGCTCATGAGTTGTATGAGTCCATACAGAGCATAGCAAAATGTTCTAAAGCTTCCAGGATACACAAAAAAGACCAATTTTATCAAAACTCCCTACTCAAGAAAGTAAGGTTTAACCTGTGGCTAAATAGACCCAAGCTGAGAGGCCCAAAAGGGCAGACTTAAGCAATTAAAGTAATTCCTTAAAAAGTCAGTTCATATGGAAGTGTTTAACTTTGATTTTCCTTCCCATTCCAATTACTTGTCAGCCTCTTTGATAATGAACACTTGTTTAAGGATAACTTCAGGGGTGTCTGTGCAGATCCTGCCTCACCCTACTGTCCCAACTATGCAGTCCCTTCAGTCTCTGTAATTCATTATGCCTTGCAAATGCTGTGGGAGTAATCTTATGTTTAAGATGAAAACTGTAAGAATTGTCCAGCAAACATTTGTATTCTACCTACATGAATGTCAGTGTGCCCACTGAATGTCTTACATGAAACTACAGATAATGGAAATAGATAGAAACTTTAAAATGCAATGTCAATATGTAAGTGTTTATGGTATAATGGCTAGATTCTTTTCTGGGTTTCATAGTACCATTTCAGAGATTTTGAATGTTAGAAGGATCTAATGAAAGGTGCCTTTCAGAGTAGGTAAAAGTACAAATAGTTGTTATGAAGGCTCTTTGACAGTAGCTGCTAATCTAAACACTTTGTGTTAAATGAAGTGGTGATATAATGATTGAGTCATTACAGATACATTAGTTAACAATCAGCCTTGTTTAAAATGAAAATAATAGGCTAGCTTGTGTTAGAAGTAAAATAGTGGGGGAATTAACATGATTTCCACGCTGGCTATATATCACTCTAGCAAAATGGTTTTGAAAAATATTTTAAGAATAGAACAGAAACACATCTGTCTGAACAGTCTATAATATGTGACAGTGAGAGATAATGAAGCCAAAATAAATTCAGACTGTTTACATTCAGAAAGCTCGGCAACAGGAAGAACTGACTTATATTAGAGATTATCAACTGACATATTAGAGATTATCAACTAAAATCTTGTTAAAGAGAATTAAAGTTCTACTCAATTTATCTATATTCAGTTATCTGAAACTTAGGCATCTAACTTAGACCAGTTGTCTAAAATCCACTACCATCAGAGGCTGATTCATTTCAGCCCAAAGACTGTATGAAACAGCCATGGATAATTCACTCCTTTGGAGGTGTTTGGCTTCTGCATTGACTCGAGATCACTGGTGCTGGGATAACTTATGTGGCTGGTAGCAGTAGTGGTAGTTAAATAGTAGTTAGAAGCAGTTAAAATTAGGTGAGAGAAATCCACCCCTTCTTTTCCCAGTGTAACTATGAGAGAGTATCTATCCATAAGCATGTAAAATATAACTTTCAAAATTGTTATTTCAAAGGTATGCAGGTTCCTAAACACTGAGTGTGGCACAAAGTAGAATGTCAAAAAGCTGGATGGTTTACATCATTTGACTTCAAAGCTGGTGGAATTCGTGCTTCTGGAACAGAATCACAGAATGTTAGGGATTGGAAGGGACCTCAAAAGATCATCTAGTCCAACCCCCCTGCCAGAGCAGGATCACCTACAGTAGGTCACACAGGAATGTGTCCAGGTGGGTTTTGAATGTCTCCAGAAAAGGAGACTCCACAACCTCTCTGGGTAACCTGTTCCAATGGCCTATCACTCTCACAGTGAAAAAGTTTTTCCTCATGTTTACATGAAACCTCCTATGCTCCAGCTTGCACCCATTGCCCCTTGTCTTACCATTGGACATCACTGAGAAGAACCTGACTACACCTTCCTGACATTTGCACTTTACATATTTATAAA
>NW_010334383.1:0-3354 GCF_000700745.2 Antrostomus carolinensis
GTGAAAGGCGGAGGAAGGTGTCACACTGCGCGGGGTTACAGCACCCGGGGAAAAGGCGGCTGAGGGGAGACCCCATCGCTCTCTACAGCTGCCTGGAAGGAGCGTGTAGCGAGGTGGGTGGGGGTCAGTCCCTTCTCCCAAGTAACTAGTGATAGAACAAGAGGAAACGGCCTCAAGTTGTGCCAGGGGAGGTTTAGGTTGGATATTAGGAAAAATTATTCACTGAAAGGGTTATCACATGGGAACAGGCTGCCCAGGGCAGTGGTGGAGTCACCATCCCTCGAGGTATTTAAAATTTAGACACACAGATGTGGCGCTTAGAGACATGGTTTAGTGGTGGACTTGGCAGCGCTGGATTTATGGTTGGACTTGATGATGTTTAAGGTCTTTTCCCACCAAAACGATTCTGTTCTATTCAGGAACTCTGACGACCCCTGGGGCAGAGAAGCCAACAGCATCACTGCAGCCAGGCACAGGCAGAGAGAAACAGGCTTCTGACTCCCTCCAGCTGGCACTTGTGCCGCTGCCCTCCTAGACCTGCGAGGTAAGGGTTGCAAGAAAGCTGCAAAGATGAGTTAGGGGAATTTAATCTTTTTACCAAATTTAGCATATAACTTTATTACAATCCTGAACATTCACATAAATGACAGCATTTGCTAAATTAGGCTAGCCGTCTACCAGGATCAAGTATTTAAAGACTTCAGGTTAGAACAAACACAAAATCAAATTAAAAAAAATTAAATTACTTTAAAATTATTGACTTCTGAAGTAAATTCTGTTAGTCTGTCACATTGAACTATAACAGTTTTTAGCCTTAAAATAAAGGTGTTGAAGATTTTAGAATCAAGAATGTAACACACTTCCATGCATTTAAAAACATTTTATTGCAAGATGCCAACGTTCCAACTTTTTCCAGCTCTGAACCTTCACTGTGCCTGCACACACCCAGAGAAGTGATCGTTGTTCCTTGGAAAGTTTTCCCAATAGTCTCCATTTCACTGATAGATTCTTCGTGGCTCACGCAGAACGACACCACCCTCCTCCACAGCTTTTTTAAATTCCTGAATCTTGTTTAAAAGACAAAGAGACACAAATAAGTACAAAGAAAAGTATCAGCACCGACATATCAGTGGGGATGTGTTATGTGGAGGGGCAGAGAAGCATAATGCCAGGAACTGCAGCTCATCAAATCACCCTTTTGAGCACTGCAAGAAGGGATTGTCAAACCATGTAAGAAAACTAATGGTGAAGAGGAGTAAAATTAATGTTTAAAAAGGAAAAAAAACACCAAATAAGTGTCAGGAGATGGGTACTTGCCGAGTCACAACGATGTTCCCAGGGGATAACAGCTTTAAAGTTCACAAAGTTGATTCCTGCTTCCAAACAGCGCTGTGCCATTACATGGCCGAGGTTTTTGCATGCTGTTACTCCCTTGGGACTGTACAGGTGTCTCTTTATGGCCCACTCTCGGGTAGAGGCAGATACCACAACATCCCCATTACAGCGCTCAACAAAGGCTTCTACATAGTGCTGTGTCCGCTCGAGCCGTAATCTGAGTGAAGGGAAGAAAAACGAGGGGATGATGATGTCTCTTCCAGGTGTAAAGAGAGAAAACATTCAAACGCTTAAATGTTTAAGTGACTTACTTTAAATAAAACAACATACTGGAGCTATTAATATAATAATGACTTCTTAATGTTGCTTTTATTCTTACCTAGGTTTTTGCTTACACGAAATAGGTCTCAGTTTACCAGTTCAACACAGTGAAGTTGCAAAAGCAACTTTCCACCAGTCACGCAGTGACAGTCCTACGCTGCCTCACCCTGGCACTCACTCCAAGCCAAGCGCTGTACACCTGCACTTAGAGCTAGATGGGGACCTGCTCCAGCAGAAATGTAACCTCAGGTTTGCTGCACAGTCTCTTAAGGGCTTCTGCTTACACAGCAGGTAACAACTTCTCAGGATCACCAAGCAGTACTTCATAAGCCGTAACACACAACCACAGGGTATTAGGAGCAACTATTTTCTATTGCACTGAAACAATATCAGATTTCCACCTATGAACAAACTGGGCATGGTTCTCCCTTCAAGAAAAAAAAATAATGACTCTGAATCCCCAGCTTAAAATGAACTTATTTTCCACATGACAAGCAATCAGCATTTTCTAAAAAAACCTCAAAAAACCCAAACAACCCAAACCAATAAACCCCCCAACCAATCAACCAAACAAAAACTGCCAAAAACCAAACCAACAACCAAAACAACTCCAGTCTATTAAGGTGCCTCAAATTAAACAATGATGCATGGTCAGCACAGGACTAGGAGCATCCCGAGTTAGACAGTAGTTGCTTAAGCAATATTACTGCTACCTTAACAATAGAGGGAAAGATCTTCAATGCATATGCTAACTTTCATGTGACACTCACCTACTGTTCTCTGACCGCAGAAGATACCTGTTAATTAAGAACAACTAAGGGGATGACTGATTCAACAACCCAAAAAATGCATTTTGTAGGCATTCCACCTGGCAGATTTCTTAAATTTCTTTTACAGTCTTCATTTCTGCTGGTGGGTTTCTGACTCACCTATGCCAGAATTCACGTTTTGGCCACGTTGTCTTCCAGCCACGCTCCTTCCTAGCCAGGGCCAACAGCTCCAAGTTCCGAGGATTCCTGTTAGTGAAGTCGGGGGCAACAACCTCATTGTCACTTGTGTCCACTTCGGTCTCAGTTTTGAGACTGGTTGTAGTTGATGCAAAACAAAGACCTGGAGAGAAAGCAGGAAATAAAACCTCATAGTTAAAAAAATACAGCGTGGACAGTACAACAAATACATTACAGAAAAACACAGCTTGTAAAAGTTAGCAGGGAAAAAAAAATATGTTTTTTTAAACACTAAATAAATGGATTACCAGAGTCCAACCTGTTTCTCCAATTTATGAAGTGGCCTGTAAGCTAAAAGGGAAAAGTAAATTAACTTTTAACTGTGGTTCAAGACCACCCACGCATAAAGTATACATTCAAACACGACTGGAAGATCTCTAGGATAAATACAAAACAGCAAAAATGAATTACACAAGGAACCAGTGACCACGCTACCAAATAACAAGTTAAAAACCCTCAATCCCGTCAGGCTAATGGTCACTAATTACGGATTTGCAAGCACGGATTTGGAGTTAGGCTCGCAGACTCACTCTGCTACACAACTTTCAGTCCAGAGAGGCGGCGGGAACCTCTCACCAGGGTGCGGGTCAGGGCCTCTCCTTATCGCCCCGCCCGGCCCGGCCCGGCCCGGCCAGAGACGCACCGGCAGCAACCCCGTCCCACAGCAGGCTGAGCGATCGCTACAGGCGGG
>NW_010334384.1:0-38908 GCF_000700745.2 Antrostomus carolinensis
TGACCCCATGGGAAGCCCACAGTGGAGCAGGTTCCTGTCAGGACTCTCCACCTGTGGCCCTGTGGAGAGAGAAGCCCATGCCCGAGCAAGTTTGTTAGCAGGACTTCTGACCCCATGGGGAACCCACACTGGAGCAGTCTGTTCCTGGAGGACTGCACACCAGGAAAAAGACCCATGCAGTTAATGAAGAACTGTCTCCTATGGGAGGGGCATCATGTTGAAGGAGTTCATGAAAGACTGTAACATGTGGGAGGAACCCCATACTAGGGCAGGGGAAGAGTGTAAAGAGTCCTTCCCTTGAGGAGGAAGCGTGAGGAGGAAGGAGAGGCATTAACAACATGTGATGAACTGACCTCAACCCCCATCCCCTGTCCCCCTGTGCTGTTGGGGGGAGGACATGGAAATCGGAAGAAAAGTTAAGCCCAGGAAGAAGGGAGGAGTGGGAGGAGGTGTTTTAAGGTTTGGGTTTATTTCTCATTATTCTCTTGTCTGATTGGTAATAAATTAAAATCCGTTTTTTCCCCCAAGTCGAGTCTGTTTTGTCCGTTCCAGTAACTGATGAGTGATCTCTCTCTGTTCTTATCTCAACCCATGAGTCTTTCATTATATTTTTCTCCTCCCTCCCTAGCTGAGGAGGGGGAGTGATAGAGTGGGCTTTGGTGGGCATGTGGCATCCAGACAGGGTCAACCCACCACATGTAGTCAGGTATTTTCACAAACACTTTTATTTGGAAACATGTCTTTAGTCTCACGCCTGTCTGCGAAGCAGAGCCCATGCATTCCTGTACAGGTAACGCCTTGCGGGGTCAGCACCATTTTGATTTCCATACTCAGAGTAAAACCACGCTCCTGGAGCTGTCACACATGCCTGAGCAAATCAGTGTTCTTGTTGGTAAAATGATGTGTCTTTTTATCCACTCCCTAAATCACTTAAGCACAGCAAGCATGATGCAACTTGATAGGTGTCTCAAGACAGGCTTTTGCACATCTTTAAGATGTGGTGCATAAAGGTGATTGAAAAAGACTATGTCAATAGCTTTTTAGCTGCCAAGAAATAACAATTTTTTAATTGCATACGACTTGTTCAGCACTAGTTGAGCAAAACCAGACTCTCATAGCATGTTGATTGTAAAACAAGCAGCAATCTTGTGTTCTATAGGCATGGATATATACATATATATGTACCATTTAGGTTAATGAGTAAGAAGCATATAAAAGTCAAACTGAAAATTTACAGTCAATACAAGCCATAGGTGAGAAAATAAAATACTGAGGAAACAGTGACCAGCCTAAGCTTATGACAAACTAAATACTGAGCAAATTCAGTAAGACTAAGCTAATGCAGTTCCTCCTTAAAGTACTGTGTAACCTAAACTAAGATATAAGACTCATACAGAAGGAGAGAGATAAGGCAAGAAAATGGGCAAATACTCAAGTAATGCTTTTGAAAAATTTTGGTTCTGAGGAGCAGTAGGAAGCCAGATGAGAATGTAGAAAGTGCTGGAAACAGGAAAAAACTCAGTACGTTAGGAAGAGAAACAGGAGGGCGTCAAGTCACCAAAGCAGAAAGGAGCAGAACAGCATAATGAGGCAATGCTTTGGTTCTAATTCAAAGTTAGAGACCTACAAAGACAATCTGCATCTCAGGTATCTCCTTGCACTGAGAAAAGCAGAGGTGAACATGGATCATGGTAAATGTCACCCCAGAGTCCTCAAACTGGAATTCAGCTTGTTTCTACTTTCCTATTCCCAGAAATTTTTCTTCCTCCTGTTACACAACCTTGCTTTCCACCACATTATCCTCCTTAATATTCCAAACCCAAAGCAAAATTTTTTGAGTAAATTGAGTGTGCTGGTTTCAGTATTGCCTGCATTGCCTGTTCAGCAAATTGATCACCAGGTCTACTATCCCAACCTATTGTTTCCTTTGCTAGGAGCTGTGAGACCTCACTGGAATTAACCCCTTGTAATATTGTAAGCAATACAATAGCACTCCAAAAAGCAGATGGATCATATAATATTCATAAAAGATATTACAGGCATTCCTACATCCCTCACAGAGGAAATCAAAGAAAGAGTTGAAGGAGAAGGAGACTAAACAGCATGGGTAAACAACATATTCTTAGATCACGGAAACGGCAGGGAGGATATAAAAAGGTAACAGATGGATGTTTATTCTACCTTCGAACAGCAGTATGCAGCCAGACTAAGACTGCACTATTTCTTTGCATTCTGGCCAAGGATTCACGCTGATTTGCATAGTAGAGGATGGCAGCAGCATGGGTGTAGGCAGAAGAACTTGCCGTTTCTCAATAATCGGGGTTAGCCTTTGCATTAATTAAGGCATCAGGCTCCACTATCATCCTCCATCCTTATTACTATCCTTGGATTTTATGCTATATTTAAAATTATGCCATTTCAGAATACTGTATGAATAAATATGAATGTCAAGACCTGTGTGCATCTCTTACGCACACAAGACAGTACAGTACATCACGTACTCACAGAATCTTATTAAATTTCTCTGAGACACATAATCCTGTGAACCTCATTCTGTAAACACAGGCAGCACTTGTACTTCATTTCTCCCCTCTATCCTTCACAATCTCCCCTCAACTATCTCCTCCCTCTTAGTCACCAACCAAGAACTGAGCAGAAACGAAGCACCCACATAAGTCTGCGGATAGGGTACACATTTTAGGAAAAGGAGAAAAGCTTGATCAGAGAGGAAAAACAGTGCATTGAACTCTTGCCAGTTACTTAAATGAACCTGAGTATTAAAAATGAATGCAGAAGACTGAATGCAGCATAAGAGGTCTTATTTGGGTTGATTATTTTGTATTTTTAAGGAATTTTTTAAATAATTGTTTTATCAATAATTATTTTATCAGTGAGATTAAAATTAAATGGCAAAGTATTCTATTTGATTAATTGTCCTTCATGGTCAGCCTGTCAGCAACAGTAGCAACAGTTTGGGACATCGGATGATTCCCAGCGGTAGGTACAGCACTGTACAAGAGCAACCTCTGCAACGCCGCAGGTGAAACAGGGCAACACAGGCAGAGGAGCACAGAGAGTCTGAAGGGGAAACTTTGTCCCTGCGAAGTTTTGCAATGGCCAGTAATGCCTCGATAATTTACATTGATCTTTATGTTGCATAGGGAAGACTGGTCCCATAAATGCAGTTCATGCAGTAGCCCAGCTCAGAGCCCCAGCAGAGATGCACGCTCCTGACAGAGCAGGTCTCAAGTCTTTGGTGGTGAGTGAGAAAACCTTCAAAGTCAGAGCATCCTGCCCTGGTTGACTGACTAACCAGAGGAAAAAAATCATCAGGCTAAGCTTGTTTTATTATCAGCTCAGACCTGCTATAGACAGGGATTTAGGCCAAGTTTGGCTAGGCATTCAGGCACAGATTTCAACTTAAAGACAGGCATTGTCCTGTTATAACAAGTGACACTATCAGTCCTGAAGTAAAGTACATGCTTCAGTATCACAAAGAATAGGGAAAGTAACCTCAGCCTACCTCTCCATGGGAGCCATGCTTGAATTCGCGACATGAATGAGAGCGTTCACGTGCAGTTATTTGCAGAATACGAACTTTGCTCTTTTGAAGGAGGTGATGATAATTGGGATTATAACAGCACAGAACCAGATTCTGAAATTTCACGGCTCAGGCTGATCATTCTAACTGTTATTGATTAATAATGAATATGGTGCATTTGTACCCAAGAGGGATGGGAGAAAAAAGGCCCGCATTTTTTCTGCACGGATGTGTGATCTGCTGCCCCTCAAGCGACTCCTCCAGCACATGGTTACAGGGTAAGGAAAATCAAAAGACATTCTTTTTATTAGTTAGCAGTAATGACCTTTTATTTTTTATTATTTGTGCATTAACAGTGTGGAATGGAGATGTGCTATGTAAGGAAGTTATTATTTGCTAATTTGCAGCTTTTAAAATACACAGCACACTATCTATTATGTATCATGCATTACAATTACAACAACAGTTTAATTAATCACCAGCACCCTGTTTTGTATCAGTCTGCTGCTGAATTCTGGGTAATGGCGTTGTTTACCATTTAGCAAGTAGCAACATTTCACTCTGTTTCACTACATTAAACTGCTCAAATAAAGCAAACGGATATTGGAAAGAGTTGGCCATCTGCCTTTATTTTCTTTTACTTTTGTTAAGGAAAGGAAAAAAAAAAATTAAACCCCACCACAGCCTTTGAAAGGAGAAAGAACACAGCCATGAAACTGATAGTGACAAAAAACACCCTTTTTTATCAGGTCAAAATCTCATCTAAATGCAGTTCTGATGAATGGTAAAAAGCTTGCTTTGTGGATTTGGAGTGGGTCTCAAGACCAGCAATGAAGTCTAATGATTATTTAATGGTGCCGCACTTGAAGCAGGATTATGTGAGACTCTCTCCCCCGTTAAGAGTTTGATGAATAGGTTTTGTGACAGCCATTTAGGAATAAACAAGAATTCATCAGTCTGCATAAGAAGAAGCCAGTTTATAGATTAAGTTTCTTGAGGTAATTCATGAGGTCAGTCCCATTTAGATGTAGACTATTAGGGCTCAGCTTTTGAGAGTGGCCATACAAGGGAGTTACTCCAAATGGACCCCGCTAATACAAAGCCCCTTTTCAGAGGGAAGCCTGAAATTTTTATGACCCTGCTGCTAGGAAGCACATCAACTTGTCACTGTGAAGATCTGCTGGGGCAAGACCTCATCACTCTATTAAAGAGCTCTGTGACCCTATTGATTTGAAGTATTTAAAGCAGGGGTGAAGTTCAAAGCAATTTCTTTTCTATACTATTACTCAGCCTCTCTGTGTCTTGGCTCTAAAACATCTGCTGTCAGTTCCTCTCTGGTGTCTGACTCTGGAATCTGTCACTGGAGAACAGAGTAGTTTTATTTAGAATAAATTGGATTCCTTTTCAGTTTTCAGCATTTCGTATTGTGATCAATGGTTTACACTCCTTCATGTGCCAGGAGTCTTAACTGCCACTGTATCCTTTCATGTCTCTTTAGAGCAGGACTCAGCCGGAGCTTGCTCTTGAGGCTCTGTAATCGAATCTTTCCATTCTAACAGGTAAGCAGCCACCAGTTTTTCTAATTGGTCAATCAATAAAAATAATAAACTTTCACTTTTGGAAAAGAAAAAAATAAAAAGGAGAGAGGAAAAAAAAATCCCAGAATGTCACTCTGGAAACAAAACCCTAACAGGATCTTTTATGCTTATTTGCTCAGAAAGAAAAAAAAAAAAAAAAAAAAAAAAAAAAAGACATTGAGTAAACAACTCCATTATTTTTAAATGTCAGCAAGTAAACCTCGAAGCTGCTTCTCAGAGGTGCTTGCTCAGAACAATGCAGGCTCCCCTACTTCTCTGCAGGAGCTGCAGGCACCAGGGCACCTTCTCAATGCTTAATAATACATCAGATCAGTTGTACTTATTACAGATGTGGTACCTGACACTAGGGTAGTTATTAAAGGCTGTACGGAGCACGAGATTAATATTCAGCTTGATGATGTCAGACAAAACAATTGAGATAAAAGAATGAGCAACGGGATGGAAATGGTAATGAAATGGTTACAAAAATATTTAAGATAATGATGCATAGCAACAAAAAGAAATTAGGTAGGGTTTTTCTGAGGAAGATAATTATGTGCAGGATTACATTGAGCAAACCTATCTGTTATCTTCATCAAGGGAACTAACTTCTGATGTGAAAAATGCACCTTCTCTCCGAGGCTACTTTGTCAAATTGCTATCATGTTCCTACCCTACCTGTACTGTTTAGACACATTTTATGACATATTCTAACAAATTGCCTAATATAACAGAGATAAAAGGGATATATTTTAGCAGACAGAAATATGTCCGTTGTTTTCAGCTGATTTGTACTGATTTACTTTGCCTGCAAATCTGCCCCATAATGTATGTTGTCATCATTTTATTAATATCGTTGTTTTACACAAAGCTCCTTTTAAAATTGAATGTGTTTCTGAGGGGAATGAGTTGTCTTTATTGCAAGATGGCAACTGCACAGTTTATTCAGCAGTATCTTTAAGAATCTAGAAGTCTGAAGACAGATGTACCTATTGCTTGTCAATCAAAATACATGTCCTTTGCAGCTTTGTATTTTCTTTAGTCAGCAAGGAAATCATGTTACTGCTGTCTGAGGTCAACAGTAAATGCACCAGCAGAATCCCTGCCTGAGAATTTTCAATAAAGAAGGCATCAAAGATGAGGAAGGAAGATAATAGTTTGTATTCTGCTCCTCTGAGGGAACGGGCGATAAACAAATTTCTAAACCATTTCTCTATCTTTCATTTTAAGAAAAAATGGAGCTGGTAGAAGTCACCGGGAACAGAACACCATTACAAGCTGATATCATCTTGAGTTCATGCTGCTGAATATGTTGGCATTTACGGCACATTCTCCTAGGGCACATTTCAAAATGAAACTGAAACTTGATGGACCAAATGTACTCCATTAAAAAAAATTATAAAAAGGCTCTTTTTTTACACGCAGCCTAAAGAAACTGAGAGTTTCAAAACAGTTTTCTGCCATGTAAATCTACATATTGAAGGTCAGTCCAAAGGCAACAAATCAAAGCATTTTTTTTCTCATCTTTTATTTTAGATTATGAATGATGCAAGAATTTATAGAGCATGCAAATTTATTACTGTGTTAATAGGCCCCCCTGTTTATATCCGGCAACATATGTTATATTCAGAATCACTAGGAAGCAGCGGCATTTTTAGGGATGGAGGGGGAGGCAATTAAAGAATTAGGCCTAATTACCGTGAAAAATCTCTGGAAGAAACATACAGAAATCTTTGCAGAAGAAACACAAAGAGAATGCAGGGAAATATTCTTTGACATGACCACTATTGTAAACTGTATTTCTAACTCAAGCATTCATAACCAAAAGACAAACACAATCTCAACTCAATACCTCTTCTCATATAATTAAATGAAAAGAAACAGAGAAAGAATCTGTGCCTGTGTAGAAATTTTCTCTCGCTTAGGGTCTTCATGGGCATCTTGTTTCTAAGAGCCAAGCATGAACTGAACCAAACACTCACTAGACGGAAACTGGCGTTTTCTTTCGCATAGGCTTCAGCCCCAGCATGGTGGCAGAGCCGCTTTGCAGTCACTGGTAAAGGTACAAGAGAAGAAAAGTAGAAATGGCTGCAGGAGAGGTGGCTGTGCTTCACCCAGGGAGTTATTCAAAGGCACTCCCAAGGATCCCAGGCTGCATGACAGCTGTTTGATAGAAAATCTAAAAAATGTCACATTTAAAGCATTTCTTGCAGGCATGTAAAACTGGACTTGCAAAATGTTTACCTTTTAGCAAACAAACAAGCAAGCAAGCCAAAACCTGACAATCTTTCAAGTGAAAACTAAGGTGGTTTGGGAAAAATCCGATATATGTCCCACCCCTTTATGCTTCTGTTCTTCTGTATGGGCCAGGCTCACAGTTGATCTTGCCTCCAGAGTGTACTCTCCTGAAAATGTTAGGTGTTCTGAGAAGCGCAGAGTCAGAGTAAAAGCACAAGGTAGCCAAAGGGCTGGCTGTTTAAGGCATCACAGTGAAATTTCATCATCAAAATCTTAGGAATTTCAATTTTTTGGGGGGAAAAAACCCAACAATTTTTAATGAGAAAACGGTATGATCAGCTCTGTAATTTTCTCTTCCTATTACAAGATGGAAATGAGATCCAGGAAGCAGAGTAGCTTCAGAATGTAGGACCAAGCACAAATATTGGGCTTTTAGCATTGGCTGCTATGACCAGGAAGCAGGCCACTGGAAGATGCTTGCTATAACAGGAAAAATATATGGGGGTGATAGACCTAAGCTTTGCTAAAAGTATTCAGTAACTCTTTAAATACAGAAATCACTGTCTGAATTTAGTTTTGATAAAGCTACGTAAGCCAGTGGGGTGTCTACCAGGGAAGTATTTGTCCATGGGTGGTTGTTCATTCACAGGCAGGTCCTGAACCCACTTTGATGGGCAGGTGGGTAACAGGTACATCAGCCTCACTTCAGCAAGGACTGCTCATGTCAGGGCAAGTTGATGGGCTCAGGCTCTTAAGTTGTTGCATATCCTAAATATTGATCTCCTTTATCTGTGTGTTGCCAGATCTTGTCTTTAATCGTTCTTCCTCTACAGGTGGGTTATCATTTTTCCAATGCCTGCGCATTATGAGCTTTGCCACCAACAGAGATAATATCTCCCCATTCTAGGTTGTTCAGTGTGAATCCTTCCCATCCTGAAGTATTATTAATCATGTTGTCATCACTTAAATAAATAATAATCAGCAACAATTATTTCTATTTTCACAAAGCCACTTTTTATTATTTCTAATAAAAAGCAAAGCTGATATTAATTATTAATAAATATGAAAGGGACATGTGTTTTGTTGAGATTGAATTTCTATTTTTCATCTGTATTACAGTGTCATCTAGAGGTGCTAGATAAGATGAGGGTATCTCTGTTTCAGGTGCTGCAGAAACACCAGCTTAAATGACCCAGCAAGACAAAGGAGAAACAGGTGGGACAAATAAATGGGATGGGCAGAGCCAGGGCTAGAAACCAGACTTTCTGCCTCTGTTGGCTCCCTGCAGTCATGCGGAAGTGTGGCTTGCCAAGAGGAGGGCTCATACAGACGTACCCCACCCTGTCTTTCCTCCTGTCAACCCATGTCAGCCCGGCTGGGGGACAGATGATGCAAACCTGGCCCCAGCCCAGCCAGGTAGCGAGCAGTCACATCGCTGACAGCTCTGCAGCACCTCTCCCTCCTCCTGTATTTGCAGTATGGCCTTGTCTTGTTCCCATTTTGAAGATATATCGTTTCCCTTCCCTGTTCCCATGCATCCTAGAACTGAGCTATATGGTATAGGAGCCACACCTTCCCTTATCACAGACCAAGTAATTTTCCATCTGGTTTCTTGCAGACATGAAGTTTTTGCAATGCAGCATGTGTCTGTCTGTGCCTGTCTACGCACGTGTTTCCCTCCTTTGCCAACAATTTCTAAACCTATTTGACATGTTCAACTGTATTTGACAGAGAGGCTGAGGTTTGAAGACATTTCTAGAAGGCTTTTGAAGAAGAGACATCACTTCATCATTACCCCGGAGACAGGAGGCATCTGAATATACATTCACCTCAGGGTCTGTTGAGGCACATGTGCCTTGCCCCACCCACCATGTAGGGGATAAACAAATATAATGGAGGAGGGGAACACAGGACACTGAAGTGGTGGAGGATTTGGGGGATGCAAATTTCTAGGCAACCGCCTCCTTCAGTCCCACTGCTCACAGAGTGATTAGTTTTATGGGGGACCCAGATGATTTGTACGTGTTATGTTCAAATGCAGCTGGATAAAAGTGGCTGCTTGTAAAAAGGTACAAAGGAAAATAGTTGGGGAATACAACTTCCATACTCCTGAAAGACAGCTTCTGCACTAGCCCACCCAATGCAGAAGCAGAAGATGATGCAGAACCAATGTCTTCAGACTGCTCCTCAGCAGCAGGGAGCAGAGCCTGGGAACAGTGAGTGTTTTTACCCTTTAGTGATGTCCAGCCTGAGTGTGATGAAGAGGGCAGAGCCCAGGCTCTGCTGTCTTGATCAAAGAGGGAAGAGGTCTTGTGCACAGCCAGTTCCCCTGATGTAGGGCAAGGATGCTCCAAGGTGTCCCTGCGCACCCTGAGCCTGTTGGGCTCATCTAGCAACCGGTGCTGTGATCGCTGGTGGATCCAGAAACATTTATATCTTTTTGGTGCTGGAGACACTTGAATTATATTGAAAATGCACAAACACCTGCTTAGAAACCTGGCCTCCTTCTCCCATGGGAGTGGAGAAATGTCACCATTTCGGATAAGCCCCATCTGTGATTCTTGTGCTTTGGAAGCATTGGTGCACCTGTAGAAGGAGAAGAGCAAGCTGCTGTAGCACTTGATCTTGTGCATTGATCTCCCAGCAGAAATGAGCCAACATGCCCAGCATGTACTGAGTTGAACTTGTCTGATCAACAACAGGTTAATCGGCCAAAAACGTCTGGGTTGTCTGGGCTGGATTTGTGCTGTAACAAGCCAGACAGTGCTGCCAGGATTTGCAGGTGGCTCCCACTTCAGAACTGCTATTTCCAAATAGAGGAGGAAGGTGGCACAATCCTTCCCCACTTTTGGAGACAGGGATGTTTGCACCATACAGATTATCTTACTGAAAAAGGGGTTGGAAATCCACTGGCATGGCAATACAGATAAATATGTTATCACATTTACTGCACAGCCTTTCCAGATGCAGTCTGCGGGCATTTTTGTGGGCAACAGACTGGGGAGTCAGAGTGAAGCTGAGGAGGAGGGCAGCAGAGAGAGATCCTTGAGATAATTTGGAATAGCATTTGCAGACACGGCAAATTGATGTCCCTCAGCTGGGCAAGCTGTTAAAGTCCTAACAACATACTTCACATTTTTCTCTCCACAGTATTTTCGTAAGATGGGAAAACTGAAGGGAAAAGAAAGACTCCTTTAGTTTATACAATAGTAGTAATACATTGGACGTTGATGATATGATATGATATGATAAATTATGTTCTTAAGAAATTAAATGTCATAGTATGGCTTGTTCAGAAAAAACTCCACAAATGCAATCCTAATATAAACCTTAAAATTTAAAACTATACACTTATCAGCATAATAGCATATAGTGCCTCACCTTTCCTGAAGTCTATTTAGTACTATTTGTTTGCACCAAGCACTATCACTACATATGGCTCCACTTCATATACCTAGTAGATAATAAACAGAATAAATCACAGATGATAATCACAGATTTGTGTGGACAAACCTGTTATTTTATGAAAACTAGAAAGTGATTAAAGTATCTTTCATATGATGGATTTTTTTTTTGTTGTTGTTGTTGTGCAAGAAGGGGGACATTGCCTCCTGAGCAGTTATGCCCATAACCAGGCACCTCTCCAGCCTGGAAAAGTTGCATTTAATACTCATATGGCTTGAAATTTTTATTTTGGATGAATAACTTAGTTTTCAGTGATAACATTGTGAATATTAATTTGTTGGATTGAGTCCCATGTCTATTTTTATTGATATTTAAAAATTCATTGCTCTCCTCCTTCAGCTCTTCTACCTCTTGAGCTCTGTTCCTTCTCTTGACTCCTATGCTTAAAGCCACACCAGCACTTCTCTCCTGCTGCCATACCTGTTCCCTCCACACTGTATTGTATTAATTTCTTCTCAGGGAAAATATTACAAGTAAGACAGTGTGACTTTCCTCCTCTCTTTTCCCCACTTCTTTTTTTTTTTCTTCCCCGCCCCCAATATATGCAAGATTCTCTCTCTTTTACCTGCAGTTCTCTTCCAGACCTTCCACTGGAGTAACAGAATCTCCTCACCTGCTCTCCATTGCACCTATTACCCATGCCATCCTTCATTCTTTTGTGAAAACTTAAACTTTCCATCCACTGCCTCTTTGTACTCTTCTTGCATGTTTATAGGATAATGATGTTTTTCTTTCTTTTACTAAAAAAACCCCAAACGAACAAACAAAAAACCCCACCCAACATTTGCCTCTTTCACCACCACTCCCTCTACTGATCTCTAAACTTACTTGATGCAGCGTATTACTGGTGTCCCAAGAGTCCCTCCTCCATTCCCAAAGTCGTATCTCTTCACTGGCTTATATCATTTGATCTTGGTGAACTGCTCCCAGTGAAAATCTTGAACAATCTTTTCCAAACACTCTCATCCTCTTTGGCAGCCACCTTTGTGAACAAAGTCTTTCCCTGGAAAATGTGACCACACTTGGAAATGACAAGAAACCATGTGTCTTTGGTTAGTGCTGCGGAGCTTGAGCTGGTAAGACCTGCCAGCAGAGGTGGTGAAGACTTGCCTATGGCTGGCCATAATGGTCTTGAAAACTTTTCTTTCTTTAACTTCCTCAGCTCTGTTTATCTAACATATTCTTTAGAAGCTCTGTGTTACTTTCCTTCCAGGTTCAGAGCAGCAGAGGCAGGTGATGAGTCACATTCAGACCACCTTTCCTTCTCTTTTTCCTCTATACTCACTTCTGTTTCTCTGCTTTTCTATTCAGAGCACCTACCACCTGTGCAAATTATAGTCCTGAGCAGTTTCTGTGATGCATCCTTGTGAGAAGTCACAACCGAGGAAGATAAAACATAGATTTTCATTTCCCCTGCTCCAAGTCCTCCTGATAGCTTTCTTTCTCTATCCTACCAGTCATTCACATACATAATCCAGTTATCATGTTTGGTTCAGCCTTCCTCTAGACATGAACATCCGAACTATGCTTAAGGCCCATAAAGTCTTCCTGCAGAACATCTTTCAGACAGAGCTGTAGAAGTCCCAAAAAAAATCTAAAGCTGTTTCCCAGATAATGATAAAAGATTTCTCTATTTTCACTGGTCTTGAGAAATGCAATATTATATTGAATCAAAATGCTGCTGCAAGATTATCTTCTCATCCCACTGCCCTGAAAACATTACTCCTCTCTCTGCATCTCCCCTTCTGAACACCAGCTAATGCCAGCCTGCACTGAACCCTTACTAGATTATCAAACAAGAATCCAAACTTTTTACAATTATAAGCTTTGGGGTTTTTTGGGGAGTAGTGTGAAGGGTGAGAGATATCCTCTAGTATGCACCAGATATGTGCATTGTTCTCCTTCAAAATCTTGTCTTTTAATACTTCTACCAAACAATCCTCATCATAGGAGGGTGCTGGAGCTAAACTCAGAAGATAATGGCCTTCATTATCATTTTAAGGACTTAAGGACATTCTTAAAATTTTTTCCTTAACCCCAAATATCCAGAATTTCCCTGCATTTTAAGTTCCTTCCATAAAGCAATTCCCCAGGTGCCTGGGGAAATTGCCCCCATGGGGCACACAATGTATTATCACAGCAGAAATGAGCAGAACAGGGTGTGCCTCTTGCTAACACCCAGTGGGATGTTCCCACCTGTCAGACCTGCAAAGCCTGAAGTGCCATGACCATCACAAAGATCAGACAAAGAGAGGAGGCTGGTGGTAGTTTACTTTCTTTGAACCAAAAAGCACAGTCAATTAATTTGGGGTACAGAAGATCCAGGGTCAAAGCTGCACTTCACCTAAAATAATCTAAATAAACTACCTTTTTTTTCTGTAAGAATGTAAACTTTGTCCATCTAGGACCTAACAGGTACTTAGTAAGGTCATGCAGGTAGAACAGTTTCAACAGGAAAAGCTAAGGAAGTGCCACTATGGGATGCCACATGGCTTAATAATTTGAGAGGTTTCTGATGCTTTAAGCGTGGAAAAGGACTATGAATAAAGATGCTTTACAATTCAGGTGAGGCTGGATGTAGCTGGTGATTTCCAAACTGAGTTCTTCACCATATCAGAAAATATGACGTTCATCTGTGAAACCGTATATTTCACCTTTACAGTAGTTCTAATAAAAAATTAAATTAAATTGGAAATTAGAACAGAAAGGTCAGTGGGAGTAAATGCAGAGGTATAGAAAGGAGAAATATTTAATCCCATGTTACTGTTGTAAGGCTAATAATAATAATAACATGAAGGACTGAGGTAACTGTTACTGTTATCAGCCTCTCATTCCCAAAGCACCTTCTGCTCTCATAGGTGCTGTCTGCAGCCAAAAAAGCTTTTTGGTGGACCCACAGCTGGTCGTGTAATTTCATTATCGGAGTAGACTCAATTCATTGTATGTCATTTTTGTTTACATGCTGTCTATAAACAACTGATGAGACTCGGGATAGTTCTTGCTAGCTGTAGGAGTTTGCAGGATAATCACTTCAAATTAATATTTGGCTTGGAGCTGATTTTCATGTACTCAAGAACAAGATTTTAATCCTTTGTATCTGATCTGTTTTGGTTGAACAGGGAGGTGTAGGAAGGGTTTCTGTTGTCTGACTGGATGGGTTTAACCTTTGACTAGGCTTTTAGGACAAACTCTTGCCCCAAATGAGCTGGCAGTTCATGTGTATGCTATAGTCTTCACTCAAAGTGTGTATCTTTTTTAGGCAAGAGTTTCTTCCAATAAAATCAGTCAAGAATGTCTGCAGAAAAATAGATACAAAAGGATTGGAGTTAAGTTATTTTTACAAAAGTTTCCAAAAATTGCTGTATTTTTTACTCTCCACTCTTGAAAGTTAGTTTCATCAGTTTTCAGATATCCACACTACTGTTACACAGCTACAGATCCAGCAAAAGCATCAAAAGCAGTGGCAGAGATGTACACATAAGCAGCACTGGTGACAGCAACAGACAAGCTTTAATGTTTAACACAGACCTTAATTTTAAAATGGCTTTTACATAGTGCGAAAGCGCATCTTATAGAGGCAGTGTTCTTATGTAAACATTTGCAATGTTTATCCACCATCCATTTCTGCAAGGGACCTAATAATAGCAGTGGGTTAATTATTGAAATGGCATATATTTGTGTACCTTATGTAATGCTAATACTATATTTAATGAGTGATAAAATATATTTTTAAACTTACTTTACCACAATTCTTTTAATTTCTCTCTCTACATGCTGATTTTCTTCTGATTCTCTTTGTTTCCACTATTGCACTTCAGTCTGGTGTGTGCTTTTGAAGCAAGTTGCCCTCGTTTACCACGCCTGCTTTGCATTGCAGCACTATGTTGGATGATGTGAACTGGCTTATTTATACATTGAACTGAGCTGGAGCTCTAGAAGAGCATTTAATGCCACTAGCAGGCTTTCAGTCTACACAACCAGACTAGAGATATTCAAGGGCAAAACACCTGAAAGGGGTATACTATGGACACGGGACAAGCATCACCAGTGTTCCCTCCACAAGCTCTCTCCCTTTGGGCCACTCTTGTCAGTGACTGGGGAGAGCCTGCGGCAGAGTCAAATGCTTCCTGGGGTGCAAGACCCCAAATCGTTGCAGAAACACCTGAGTAAAGAGATTAAATGAGATGAAACATGCAGGTAATGTTGCACTCAGACTTATTTGCCCCAGGAACACTGTGCACTGTTTAAATTAAAAGGTATCTAATAGCCTTGAATATTGTTGATGAGGTCCCATGATGTGCCTGAAGAGGACTACTAATGCAGAATAGCGGTGGGAGGACACGGATGTGCCTGAACCACCCGCTGCTGAGTGTGTGCAGGTTAACCCCCGCTTAGGCAAGCTGCTGAAAATCAGCTCAGTCATTTACAGGGTTTGGCCAATCCTTCCAAAATATTTTACAGGTAGGTGTTGATGTTTCTCAGTAGTTGTTTTGTAGGCTCAGCTCTCTGTCCTGGGAAGTCTGAGTTTATTAGACATCCATTATAATTGACACATTGTTGCAGTAGGGGTGAATAGATGCATTAGACAGATGATCTTAATTGGCTTTCATCCAAAAGAATTAAAATAAAAAGACAGCTGAATTTCATTCACATTTTCAATTAGTAAAACTTCCTTTCATTATTATAATGCCTGCTGAAACAGCAGCCACATCAGGGTGACAAATCCCGTTATCATGCTTTCTGCAATTGTCTTCCAAAAAGGCGTCTATTGAAAGCATTGTCTGAGCGTGTGTATAATGCTGACAATCAAGCTCTGCTCAGAAAGCTGGGGGAGGGTGTCTGACTGTGATCCATATAGAAACGCATTTCTTTCCCGTGCTGCTGGTTCTTCAGTGCTGTGTGCTTGCGCTGGGGCAATGTGCTCTGACAGGCTATGCGTACTAACAAGATCAATCACTGAGCATTAGTGGAATTCTCATGCTTTCCACCTATTTTTCTTCCCTTTCTTTATTGAGCATGATCCTCTGCAGGTGTTATTTGTTTGTCAGACTGTTACATAGCAAATGTGGAAATAATTTTTTTTTAGGGAGTAGGTAACAGCTGAGCTCATATTGCAGACAATGGTTTCACACTGAAGTACTAATCGAAAAGAATGTGAAAATAATTCTTTAGGCATTAGAGGAAGAAATAAATGGCTTCTTGGGGGTGGGAGCAAACAAAGGGGCATTGGGGTGTTGTTTTTTTTAAATCCCTTTTGAGCAGCTAACCAACCTAATGCACTTGTAATGGCATTCCAAATTCTTAGCTTAGCCAACTCACCTAACTTAACCAGACAAAATGATATTATTTATTTGTTCCATATGTGACACTGAAGAGAAACATGTGGATAACCAAGAATATCAGTTCATCTGGGACTTGTGCTATCCAGTTTCCTTTCATTGAGTTATGCACCAAAAGCCAAACGCATTGCCTGAGGGTTTGTTTTCCTTTTATTTATTTAACTATTTACTTATTGAATTGTTCCAACTTACATAATTTCCTACATATCTTACTTTTTACAGTCATATTCTCTTAGATCATCCCACCTGAAACTACACATGTGGATCACAACCACATTAGGGGATGATGTTCAGTTTTCCACATGCAGAAGCTGGAATCCATTAATTTCAAACACCCTAACAAGATATAGTTGGTCGGTGACAAAAATCCAGTTAACAGACTGAAAACTTGGCACTCCAATGCCACAGCACTTCTGCAAATGCCAGCCCTTGCACAGATGAGAGGCATTAATGCCTCTGCTAAAGTATACTTTATCTTTACATGAGGATCTCAAAACTCTAATCTTCTGAAACTGTCTGGTTCATGGATTCTTCAGGATTTTGGATACCACTACCTGTGCAATTTTGTGTGCATAAAGTCAGCCAGTAAGAATTTAATGAGTAGTACCTGTGGTTTCACTGTGCCATACCTATATCAGTTTCAGTTACACCATGAACATGATGGATCGCAGTGATGTTTTATGGACAGGCAGAGAAAATTATATACATCAGTTTAAAGGATTGGTCCTAAAATATATTTTTCTGTACTAGAAACGTATCCCCTGCCCGTGCTTCAAAAGCCCCTAGGGACATGTGAGCTGACCATTACCCTCTTGGGACCTGGCTTGCCTCCTCAGTGTAAAAGTACTACTACAGATAGCTCAGGCAGACACAACACTGGAGGAAGGAAGGCTGCAAGGCAGCAGAGAAAGCCAGCAAGTCAAGAGACCTTTTTTCAACTACGTGGCTCCTCTGCACTCTTGCAGTACCCAGCACAAACATCCACGTTCCCCTAGTTATTACATACATTTTCACAGCAGTAATTCCCAGAGCATCTGTGAGACTTTACAGTACACTTCCCATTCTCCTTCACAACACCTTCTTTGATGAGATGAGCTCCAAGCAAAACGGAAGAAATTCTGACTACCATCTATGGTAAAAAGCCAAAAGAGAAAAAAAGATTGGTAGGAAGAGTGGCACCTCACAGGGGTGGCAAGAACTAGAATTGGTTCAACCTCCCACAGAAAAGCAGCTCCATTTCTGTCAGTCCCTCTCAGACACACTGTCCCTGAACGTCAGGTCAACACACCCCTCCCTGACTCCTGCATCCACCAGAGATAAGGCACCTTGCAGCAGGCTCCTGCTGTCTTGAGGTATGTGGAAGAGTATTCCCTGGGAAGACTCCTTCCAATGACATTTCTGACCAGCGAGTTTGCTGTCACCTAATTTATACAGCTCTACTGGGACATGTCATTCTTTTTCATAAAGTATTGTGACTTCTTCATTTGGAAGATGCTAAGCAAATGCAGTTATTACCTGGAGAAATGAACTCCACATTGTTTTCGAATTAGTGCAGTTGGTACTTTTTATTTTCTCTGACTTTTTGTTGTCTCACATGCCTATAGAAATTCAACACAACTAGGCCCTACCAGTTTTGGTTTCCACTTTTTCATCTGGCTGGCCATCTCCAAGGGATTAATTAAGCATTAATTTAATATCTGTCAGCATTTCTGTTAAGTAAAACCAGGACAATTTTGCTCTGGTTTCAGGTTTCTGGTAAGGAAGAAAATGTGTTTATTTTTTAATGACAGACTGGTGCTCCTGAAGTTGCTGTAAAGCATTCTTTATAGTGTGAAATGTGAAAACAAAAAAACAAAGCCTAAAACTAAAACCAGTAAGGAATAATGATGAAAAGGGAAGAATGCAAACCATTTCTCATCCTTCCTACTAGAGATGCATTTTATAGCTAATGCATTTAATGAATCAACATTGACTTATATTGCCTGAAAGCTCACTGAATTATTGAGTATCTGTGGTAGAGATTATATGGAAAAAATATAGTTTGAAATGGCTCTTTCCTCTGTGCAAATTTAATTTTATTTATATTCAGCTACAGTTATTTTCCAAGGTTGTTATTAGACGAGTTCATCTTTTCTGTATGTTTTAAAGACCTAATATGGTTTAGTAAAAAATAGACTTTTTACAGAAGCTTTAGAAGCTCTGGGGTTTGAAAAACACCTGAGGAAAGCTTAACTGGAAGAAGGACAAAAGAATAAATCAACAAGAACAGCATATCTCTAAGACATATGCCTACTAATTTACCCTGAATAAAGCATCTGCCATATACTGGGCTTTTTTTTTTCAGATGGATAAATATTGACTTGGTTTGATTTTTTTTATGTCTTCTAAATAAATAATAACAATGTGAATATTTTATTTTTTTCCCTTGGGTAATGGGAGGGCACACTGCTGGTGAACAGAGATGAAAAGGGAGCTGCTCCAGGCACAGGTACAATGCATCCTCCACTGCGAACCTGTTTATTAGGTTTTCAACTTCCAGTCTTAGGTGGTAGATTGATTTGGCAGAGATTAGATAAGAGGTAGAAATGAAAGCTGTCTTGTTAACCATTTCCCATATGATGATTTAACATTGACTTGGCACTGTTCTTTAATGCCCTACAAACAGACAGTATTCTGAAAGGGATGATGTCTGCAGCTCATATCCAGAGCTTTCTGATAGCTCCACTTTGCACACATTCCTCTGAAAACCTGGCCATGGATGACACACCAGCGGGAGCTATATTAGCAATATCATGCTTGTCAAACACAGCTTCAAGAAATATTATTTATAGGCTGGCTAGTAAACAAACCCATTTTGTGAAAAACCTTCAGGTTTCAGAATGTGATTTTGGTCCACATCATAATGAAAATGAGAGCTGTCAATTTTTTTTTTTTTTTTTTTTTTTTTTGGAGGAAAATAAAGATCCTGGGGACTAGCCAATAACTGGGATGCAGAAATGCCAAAACCCAGTCTGTGTTTATTCTGAGTCTGCAAAAATCTCTTGATTCAGCAAAAAAAAAAAAAAAAAAAAAAATTCTCATGAAAAAAACAACACTTTTGCTACCAACTTCAGTTATCAGCCACCTGGTAACTGGTTGTCCATCTTGTTGGAACAGGTAATCTCTGTATCACACACTGCAGTTCTCTACTGTTCCTGCCTGGCTAGTTAAACTTTTCATCTTTGTTCCTTCTAACCCATCTGGTGTTTCTTAAGTTAACCAGAGCTACTAAGCCATGAGATTTGCTGCCACAGCCAGACACATCTATCTTCCTTTTAACCATGCTGTCTTCCTGTACGCCCTAAGCTGCACGTGCTTTACAGTGGGCAAAGCAGAAGACTGGTTCTTGGGTGCAGCCCTCAAAATTCCTTACATATATGTTAACATGGCTGTCATTCTCCAGGAAGACTTGGTTTCACTGGAACACAGCCTAAATAAATGCAATTTGAAGCAGAAAATCTGTATGTGTCTGATTACTTGGTCTCCATCTTTCAAACCATGCTCTTGTCCTCTGCGGTCAATTCCTGAAAAGAAATACTAATTTGTTTAGCTTTCATACTCTTAAATCAGTGAAGCTGCTCTCATTCATCAAGCTAGTCTAGTGCACTTTGCAGAATAAAGGCCCTGTATTGGAAATTCCTTTCTAAAATGTCTTTCAATTTGGAGAGTGATTACATATTGTAGAGATATTTCCCATTCCCAGAGTATGACACAGTGGAGCCTTAATTCCTCTGGTCATTACCATAGTGCAAATAATGGAGCAGCAGCAGCAAAGACCCAGAGCTGCTGCTGATGTGATAGAAAATTTATCTGCATAAAAAGCGCCGACAGAAAGGGTGCAGTCACAGTACAAGTGAAATATTAAAAAACCCAAACTTTCATTAGCAGGATTTAATTTGCAGGGTCTTGCCAGGCCTAGTGCACATGCTTACGGGTTGTGTAAATAAATATTTCTGTTCCTCTGCTCTAGCTGGGGAGCTTGGTATAATTTAGATATGAGCCTGCAGCTATGGCAATCATTGGGAAGGGGGTCTCATGTGCTCCACTCCCTGACCTATACTCTGAGCACCACAGCATGGTGCCACCCTATAAAGCATGAAAGGAGACTGTTAGACAGCCTGGTGTTGCAGCATATGAAGCAGCATGTCCTAGTTCAGGGCACAGTGACCAGCTCGCAGATAAGATAAAACAAGTCTCAAGAAATGGAGGAAAATGCATATCAAGAAGGTGGCTGTATCTTATGTGCCACACTTAAAAATTCCTTCTTTCAGGAAGGTGTTAAAAATTAAGCATCAAAAAAAATGCTCCTTTCAAAGATGCTAGGAAGAGCCTGTGTGTAAGCTTGTGAGAGGAATTCCTTGCAGGGCTGCTGCACAGGGTTAGGAGGAGCAAGCAAGGACTTGGGAGACACAGCAAGCCACCTTTGCTCCCTCACTTTGCCTCACAGCAGAGGAAGGAGCCACATCGCTTTAAAACACACTCATAAGGATCCACATTCGCTCCTGCAGCCTTCACAGCCTTATCAGTCAGGACATTAAGATCCATTACCCCAGTGACCAGAAGTCTGTCTTTGGTAGCAATACAGGGGCAAGAGGCAGAAGCAAAGTCCAGGAGCTCTCCTCTTCCTGAAGGGGTCCGTTGCTCCTGTAGCTGCTGCTCATGCACCTGAACCCCAGGAGGGCTTTGGCTATTTAACCCACAAATTGCCAATACCACAGGCAGATCAGCACAGGTTTCAGCAAGTGCTATGAGGCCCACCGACCCTCTCCAAAAACATCCTCAAGGTCAGCAGCACTTGACCTTCAGTGTGGTGTTGCTGGCATTGGGCAGCTGGCAGGAACTCAGTGATGTAGTTTAAAGCTTCTTTTAAACCATAGTGAAATCATTACCTTTCCACACGGGCACCAACAAATGCAGCGCTGGAGGGCTCATATCAGGACTCAGTTTTATTTCCACAAAAGCACTGTGAAGGTGCAGGCTTATGCAAAGTCCCAGGCTCACTCGCCTGAGCCTTTTGGAGAGCTCAAGATCACCATGAACTACTGATAGATTAAGCCATTTGTGGAGGCACCTCTCAAGGTCTAACGGGGCCTTTGGTCTGAAGACCTCATTGCAGAAAAATAATCTCAACTGTTTCACAGATAAAGGTATAATCTAGAAATGAAGAACCTCTCTCCAAAGGAATACTGTACTTCTGGGGCACTATTCACCTCTATTTCTATTTTATCTGGTTTTGTTTGCTTTAGGTTGTGGGGTTTTTTAATAAGGTCCTACCTTACCCTCCCCAGGGATGAACTTTACATGGAGAGTGACAATATATACATAACACAATAAACATGCTTCTACACCAAAACCACGTGATGAAGGAAGCTCTGAGTCACTCGGAGCTTTCCTAAAATTGCACATCAAGCAAACTTGAGGTATAATTTTACAGTGTATTTCTATAATGTCATTCTTTTAAGAGAAATAGTTAAAAATACATTAATACAAATAATCCTCATTGAAGAATTTACTTCTTTTAATTAAGCCAGCTCTGCTTCACACATGGCTAGAGGAGTTCTGTTGAATATGATGTTACCTCCCTGGTATTCACTTTTAGGTTGCCAGTGCTGTGTTGCCAGCCTTCCTCCTTTCCATCAACCAGCGAACACATCTTGGTGGAAGAACAAAGTTTCCTGCTATAAGCCAGCCCCTGCCACTTCTAAACAGCATCAACTGGGGATAGCCTGACACTGACTCACCAGGCTGAAGCGCCAAGGAGGGGGAGAGGAACTAGCAATACAAATCCAGCTGGATCACTGAAAGTATCTGAATGGTGACTCTTGCGTTTAAAGAGTATCCTAGATTCTATCATAAAATAGTCAATCATTTCTAAATGCTCTGTAAACACTACATATCTGATTTACTAAAAAATTTAATATCACATTTTGTTTGACCTTTTTAATGACTGTTTCTCCAGTCATCTCGATGTATTTGTTACTATGCATCCTTATGTCTCGGACAGATAAAGATCCACATTTCAAACATAAGTGGCAACAGACAGCCTTTTATGCATCCATAAAGTAAGGGACTCATAGGATTAGCAAAAATACAGTAGCTCTTATTTACAGGTACCACAGTCCACCACCAGACTCTAGACCTTGCTGCACTAAGGTGGTTGCATTGGTACCACTTCCATAGCACATGTGACAAGCTACTAGTCAGAAGTGGATCTAATTGATTCATTATATAAATTGATGTATTAAGTGCTGGAGTAATACTGAGTGAGGATAGATTGAATTGCTGCTTTTGTCTTGTTTTTGTTGTTATCAGGATTAATTTAGGCTAATGTTAAACGCTTTCCTTTTCCCCTGGTTTCTTTATCGCCAGTTGATAATTTACTGAAGCATAGCTGGTTGTGATGTTCTTTTTTTCTAAAGAGCATAATGATGCTCTTTTATTAGCATAAGCACTCAAACTGTGTCCAATGTCTTAAAGCAATTTATACAAATCATAATAACTTGAGAATTTTATTCTGAAATTAATGCTTTAAGAGTTTTGATTAATTCACTAATTTCAAGATTTCTACTTTAAATACTTGAACAGTGTGTGCATTAGCAATCTTTGTCATCCATGCTATATAGTGCATGTGACACCTGTGAAATCTCAAGCCTGAAATGCAGCCACAGTTTAATCTAATACCCAACAGCAGCAATGATGATGGAAGTGACCTGAGCTCCTACAGCATTCAAAGATGATTCTTAGTCTAGGATCCTGTGAAGATGCTGTGAAACTTACCAGTCACCAATTTCAGTTCCACCCAAAAAGTAACTAAATCCACCAGAAATTTACTCCAATCAAACAAATATTAACTTTATTGTGCAGTATAGGTCCCATACATGTCCAAAAATGTCACACTTCCCTGTTTCATTCCCTCCTTTGACTAGGACTCATCAGTCAAAAGTTGATGGGATGCTCTTTGGTTTCAGTACAGGGCATGGTGAGGACAGATACCAGTATTTAACAGCACTTACCAGGTGTCTCCATGCATCCTGTTTCACCCCCAGCAACAGCAGCCATTCTTTCAGCCTCAGTTTCCCAAGTTCAGGGAATGTGATGTGCAATGCTGAGTGGTATCACAACACGGCTGAGGTTTTCTGGCTTGTTATTTGCAATTATCCCAACAGCTGTCAGCATTCCTCACATAGGGACTGCTCTGCAGCACAGTGAACACAGTGGAAAAGCCTGTAAAGATATTTCATTATTGCTCCAGCTGTAGCACACAGTCCTCCTAGGGAAATGGGAAATGTATGGGAGAAACCTCTCAAACACTAGAGATGATTTTGGTTTTTCAGCTATGATGACACCACGGATGCCAAAGGAATACAAGCCACACAACGTTTATGGCTGACATGCTGTTAAAGATGAGTTTTGTGGCCTACAGATTATGCAGAATAGACAAATATGATGCCTCTTTCCACTTTTCTGATGTGAGTTTTCCAGGTGTGCATCTCAGGGGTTGTGTTTTGCCCATCAGCGCACATACCTGTTTGGAACATGGGTGGCAAGGGGCTGAGGGGCAGAGTTAAAACTCTGCTTCTACAATCATGATCTCAAGAGATACCTTTGAAACAACTCAAAGACCTCCAAAAGCAACCAAGAACATAGGAAATAAAAACTGTACAGCAGTGGTCATAAAAGACAGCATATGTGGTTTAACTGAATTTGTCTGGAGTCCAATTAAGCAATAAGACACGATAGGGCGTGTCGTATTGCTGGGCCATTAATGCAAGTCTCGGGAGCACTGTGAGGCACAAGGCCAAAGAGAAGTGCATTAATGGCCTGGTAATACATGCTTTGTCATGTCCCATTGTTTTTAGGGCATGATAATGTTTGTCTTTTGAAAAGAAAGAACAAGAAAACATACTTGAAAAATTTGGAAACCAAAATCAAGTTTTTGGATGAGGTCTAAGCAGAAAGGAAGAGCTGCACCCTCCATACCATAAATTCAAGGTGGGATATGTGAGATGGAAGACTTTGTTGGTTGTTGGAGCTTCTTGTTACACTTCAGATATCTCACTGATGAGTGGGTAGGGATCATTTCCTAACCTCTGACTGAGTTCATCTGGATTTTGAATGAAACAATTTCCATTTTAGGTGGAAAATCAAAGACAATTTATAGTGCTTAAATATTTTTCAAAATAATAGGTGGAAATATGTTAAATAGCATTTAAAAAGTAAGACTTTCTTAAATCACCACATCCAGCATTTTCAAATTGCTGGCCAAGAAAATCAAGGCATTGACTGTCATTTTTTGTTTGGGATACTGGAAAGGTTGTAGAGGACTACCAGAAATCTCATGTTAGAGCAATAGCCAAATAATCTGGTTAGCGTGACATCAAAACGCAGGCAAATTAATGGACCAACAAATGAAGGTTCGATCAATATAGATTTAAATTATTATAATAAATAATTATGTCAATCAATAAGGTTTCATGGAAATTACATCTTGTCAAATTCATTTAATCATGTTTTTGGTTAAATTACTATATATGTTGATAAAAGTGGCTGCATTGACTTAATATATTTTGACTGGATTCACTTCAGCTTAGCACTACAAGAATATTCTGATTAAAAATTAGCATCATACAACATCAATATGTTAAATACTAAATGGATTAAAAACTCACTATATGACAGGATTCAGAAAAACACTGTTAATGGGCATTTTTATCTAATTTAGAGGGCCTGCAGTGGGATATCAAAGGTGAATAGTTTGATGATGTGATTCAATATTTTTATAAGTAATTTGGGGGAAATCATGGAAAAATTTTAGACAGGTAAATAAATATTGCTGAGGAGACATAAACAAATTAAAGAACAAGACAAAGTAGAACACATGGTTAAACAGAAATAAACTGAACACCATGTACTTTAATAAAGTCAGAGATTCCTAAAACTTCTAGAGAATGCTCTGAATGCCTTCACTCAGTCTTCCAGGTATGCACAGAAATGTCTAAGCTGAGTGCCAAATTACAAGACAAAACAGAGGAATATCTAAGGCCCCAAAGCGGTCTATTTTATTTTGCTTTTACCTAGAGTCTATGACAAACTTCAACTTCCTCCTTGTCTGCCCACTAAAGGTAGTTTCCTTTCCATGTCCAGTGATACTTGCAAACAGGAGAGGGTGTTTACACCCTTCACGGGCACCTTTCTACAGCAAAATGCCTCTTTTGCACATACTGACTTTGAATAAAACAACTTTATTCTCACAACTGATGTGGGGTGATTTTGACCCATACTATTAACCTCAGTTCTTCCTTTTTTCCCCAGTATTGGCCTCCTCTTACCTGCTTCAGTACGAAGACAGGAACTGAAACCAACAGAGGAAGTGGGATAAGCAGGTACTGTTGTGCTGAGGGTAAAAGGGTAAAATGTGACCAAAGCAAGATCACCTCCTCCACTGAAAAACCTTTAATTGACAGTCCCCCTTTTTTTTTTTTTCTGTGAAAACCATGAGTGGGTGCCTTGTGTGAAACATCATCACGTGACAGTGTTTGTGCTGCTGTTAATTAAAAAGTCCTACACCCATCTTAGGGCAATGCTCTGGTTGGGGTAACAAGCTCACATCTAAGTCTGGCAAGGCAGCAGGGTTTGCAGTGGCGTGTTCAGCACCATCTAGAACAGATGAGCTCATGTTCTATCAACTTCAAAACAATTAAATACTCAATCCTCAATATTTCTAGCCTTATGGAAAAAAGATTCTTTTGAAGTCAGTCTCCAGCATCTTCCTCTCCTAATCTAATCAACGTTGATACATTTTTTAGTGAAACTTGTCTCTGTATATTACCTATCATCACCTGAAGGCACAGAGGGATCAGTCAAGTTGCATTCCAAAGCCGAGCATCCTGCAACACCAGGACCAAATGAGACCTGGATGGTGACTGTCACACATTTTGGAGACTGATGCCAGCTGAGTTTTGTCAGCTGATTCTATCTCATGCAGGACATAATGTGAATTTTCAAAGGCCCTTTGATATGGTATTGCTGTTGGTTTAAGAGGAGCACAACAGGTAGGTTCTGATTTCTAGAAGTTTTTTCCTTAGATTACTGACATCTAGTTGTAAGGAAGCCATTAAAAAAGCATTTCTTACAGTCACGTTCAGAGAAACGTTCTCACAAGACATATCTTTCTTTAATTTTGGCTGTTAAAAGCATTTCATCGTCAGCTCCTTTCTCTGTTCCCAGCAAGCCTTGGTTACTCTGGATTGCCTTCTTCTAAGATCCAATTACTGTCTCTCATTTTCACTGCAAGGTTTCACTCTCTACAAATGAAATCCAGAGAATAGACCAGGACTAAAAATCAAATACCATTAAGGAGAGAAAAATAATAAAAATCATCCTGTATGGATTAGAAATGCCAACATAAAAATACAGAAGTCAGTTTTGGCATAGAAAATGAAAGATAATACATATGTGGGAAATGAAAATTAATTTCACCTGAAAAAGAGAAAGTCAATGAAAAAAAGAAAGAAACTAGAGTGTAACAGAATGGAGGTCTATCTGTGTAATGAGGTGCTTACCTGCCATCACGTGTGTAAGCAGTACTCAGCACAGCAGCACTGGCTTTCCACCAGCTGGTTGTGCTTTCTGTTTCTGGTTTTGGTATCAGTACCTGGAAAAATCCAAGGGCTATATTCAAAGACATCCACATTATTTTGTGAATTTGCCTTTTCTGCTCTCACAAGGAGCAAAACAGATGGAAGAACAGAAGAGAAATATCAGTTCTTCATCACATACTTATGGTATTAAATAGATATATACATATGTATATATATATATAGACACTTGTGCACATAAAAACATAGGCAACCTTACTATGCGGATCATTGCCTAAACCTGTTAGCATACACCCACAGCCACATGTGCTTGTGAACAGGCACACGTTATATAACTTTTCTTATGTAGTTGAAATCACTACATGAAAATATTCAATTCAGAACTGTTTCCATGGGAATATCGGGGCTTGCACATCATTGTGAAGAAACATCTGTCCTGATTTGGGATTTCACCAATGTACTTTAGCTTTACTCGCTTAATGTTGGTTGAGATTTTACAGTCAAAAGCCCTCAGGCAAATTAAACTAGCCATGTACACCCTCAGGGAAATGAGACTTTAGTTACATGCCTGATACCAATTGATGCCAACTAGAACTTTATGATATTAATGAATGTCTATAATTAAAGAACTGTTAATTGAAGTGAGTCAACCAGTCTATTGGAAATCTCTTCTTATTTTTTGAACCTGGCTTTCTAATGTAATTGTAGGCCTGAGAATCGCTTAGTAAGTGCTTAGTGCATTTTGCAAGGATCAAATAGCCATCCTGTTCATTGATTTTGACTCTAGAATAGCAGTTCAAATCCCAAGAAGACTTGAGAAATTTCTCTCTTAAAATACTCAGCTAAGTTTTCACTTAACTCCATATCTTAAAATCTGCACACAATTATGTATTTGCAGGATAAGGAGTACTTGTACAGCACGCATTTTCTTCCATTTCGTTTTGAAGGGCTTTCTAAATGCAGATAATGTTTTAAATATCTCCTTAGGAAATAAGATATCAATTCTCTTATAACACAATCCCATTAAGGACAAGTAAGTGCTATGAACGTGTGAGCTGCTTGCATAAATTGCCATGATGCACTACCAGCTATATCCCATGCTCACAGCATTAAAGGCCAGTGCTAAGGACTGTCTGCAGTGCTGCCAGTTCTTACTGGGAGCTGTGCACTCTTTTGCTGTACCAAGAGCTCCCACTTGCTGGAATTCGGTGATTTTTTAAATGTTAAAAGCTCAAATTCTAAGTAAAATAATATCTCAAGTTCATGCAGTGGTAAAAAGGCTGAAAATATCTCCCAAGAGCAACTTCAAAATAATGAAAAACCTGAAATAAAATAAGAGAAACCCCATTCAAATTCAGTTGCTGATGTACAAAGTATAGGACTGGCTAGTACTTACCTAATGCCACAGGCTAATAAAAGTTAGACTCCACTGAAGTTTAGAAAAGAGTAGATCAGCAGTCAGAGTACAAAGCCAAGTAAATTTGTAGCCCTACAAGTTTACTGCTCAATGGTGAAAATGTTTGATGTTGCTTTATTTTTTTTTTTTTTTTTAAGATGGGGAAATATTGCCTGATATTTTCAGCTTTTTAAATACCTTATTGAAATTCAGGAGTATATACAGCGCTGTGTACATACACACATAATAACAAGGTGCCAGCCCACCCTATCACACTGCAGCTAAATATGGACTTTCTTGGGATTTTATGGACTGTTTGGCTCACTGAACACACCTGAGATACTCTGACACCAGCAGAGAAAATTAACCACAGTGCTCCCAAGCTAATACCTGCTCAAGCAAACTCTCAGATCCTTACCTGAATGCAGAGACAGCTCTGCAGCCTTTTAAACTGAGGTCAGCTACAGAGCAGGGCTTGGCAAGGGAACAGCAAGTTGCATATAAGACTGAAAGCATAATTTTGATCTGCTTTTAGGCTTTCAGAATAAAATGTGAAGAAGGATCTCCTCTGCCCATCTCTAATGATAAGATAATGCATTCTGCAATAGCTGCAGTTTTAACACTTAGTTAAGGCAATTCTCAAGTAACCTACATGAATTTAACACACAAAAATAATTAAACATGCTATGGAACAGATGCTGCACAAACAACAGCAATCAAATGATTCACACTTAGCAGACCTTACCTAGCAGTTATTTTACAGCAGTTCTGAGTGACTGAAAGAGAAAAGCAGACATAATGTATATAATTTCAAACACAGCACATCTGACATATCATTTAGGAAAATTCAATAATTTTAGTCCATTTTCATTTTGTTAGACCCTATCGTTCATGGTAGTTTTTAATTTTATGTATGTATATATGCAGGCATATATACACACATGCTGTACGCTTAGCAGTTTCATCAAAATCAGTTCCAGGAATTATTGTTTTGTATTTCATCTCAGCAGTACATTGGTTTAAAAAAAAATCCAAATGCAGAGAACTCAGAGTCAGGTTTTAATACGGGTTAGGTGCGCTTGCACGTGGAAAAGGCACAACCATGTGCCCATTGAAAGCTCTCATGGTTATTCATTCAGACTTATCAAATGTAAGCCAAAAGAGCAATCTGGTGATTTTTATATATAATCATGTAAACTGTTCATGGATCGTCTGGTAAAAATATACATATGCAAATTGTTCATATGCTTGTGGACACTGGCTTACTATCAAGGTATGTTATCAAGGTGTGTTCTTTTTATGTATTGGCTACCTTCCAGGTACTGCAGTGATAGGAAGGAAGCAAGTATTGATAATAATAATTAGCCAAAGTTTGAGGTATCTAACCCATTTTCTACCTTGCCTAGGTAAGAACTGAGTCAGCCAGAAAGAAGTCAATGAATTGCTCTAATAACTAGGGGGAACTGTAAGTAAAAGAAACAGAAAGCAAAAAGGACAACAAAAGGGAGCTGATTTACATGAAACTTTCAGATTGTCTTAATGTGCACAGCTCCCAAGGAAGTTTCAGGACCAAATTCGGCTGTGACACAAGTGACGGTGTAAGTTAGATATGTGTCAATCACAGAAAGTGTCAACCCGGAGAACTGGCAACATACTTGAGTAGCACTTTCATGGGGTGATTTGATGATGGATGGTTGTGTGATCAAAACTGTAATTTATGCACTGTGGCAACTGAAGTGGAGGTTGGCAGCGCAGAGAGTAGATGACAAGGGTGAAAAAATAAAACAGGCTTTCACCTTTAGTGACAATATCCTCATCCTTCCAAAAAATACACTGAGGGTATTCCAACCTGCCTTTACCAGGGCTGAACGTAACCACCACAGAGTCATTCACAAATGCCAATTAGAAATATTTTGCTGATTTACTGAATGATCTTTGGCACTTACTTCCTTTTCCTGATTGATTTCACCTGAATTGGCACAAGTGAATTTCAAGGGGGGAGGAGAATCTAAATTTGAAATTCAGAAATTTAAGTGAAATATTATTATTCTTGCCTTTCCCATTTCATTGACTTCACACCTAATATTGTGTGCAACAACTACCTGCCCACCACTTGAGGCCATCTCATGAGGACATATTAAAGAACACAACACCACAGACGGCAGCAGCTCTTTTGTTCTGCAAGGTTCTTGCTGTAAGAGGAATGACTCTGACACTGCCTTATGCCAACCTGTTTTAGTTGACACAGGAAGAGATGAATAAGCCAAATCTGTCAGAGCTGAAAAGACAGAGAGCCACCAGTAATTCTCACCATTAGTGATCCTTTGTAGAGTTGCCAAAATTCTCCAGTAAAGCTGCTTTTCGGGCAGAAAAATGAATTTTTCACATAAATGGATGTTTTTGTTGCAGGAATGTCTATTTTTTTTTCAAGGATTATTTAAAGTTTTCAGTTTCCAAGGGTTTTTGTTTTGTCTTTTAAAAAAAAAATGTCAGGCACAGTATAAATCAGCATCAAAGCAGCTTTTATGAAGAAATGCTGCTGTGATACCTGATTCCTGGTCAGACACTTCCTGACCTTATTGACCTGCACAGACTAACTTTCCGAACGAGATCAGGCTTTCCATGAAGCACTGCGGCCAGAGCCATCCCCAGGCAGTTCTGCCACCACCCTAGACAAAGAGAAGCTACGGTGCATCATGTGGTCTGCTCAGAAAGTCAAGACCTCAAAATAGATTAAGGACTGAGCTGTAACCATATACACAAGACACTAGGATATTTCCAGGGTTTGAAATTGCATAGTTTAGCTTGTCACCAAAAAAATTTCTCCAGCAAAAGCCCCTCAACCAACTCAGAGCTTTCAGTTTGACTTTGATTTCCCTGCATTTTCTCCTCTGTTGACCTCACTCATAGACCTGAGCAGGCATTTGGGAGAACGGAGTGATTGTGGCAGGGGATGGAGAACTTGGCTTTTGTTTTTGATGGGCAACAACAAAACAAGCAGCATAGCATTTTCTCTGTTGCACAATGTGTTTTAGCTGACTGCGACATGATAGGTGTGCTAATGTTTTTCGTTTCCATCATTTAAGTGCTGTGGGTTTAGTTTCTAGAAAAGGATGCCTAGGATATCAGATTGAAACTTTTTTAGGTTGTATTTAAATTCATAATAAATACAATTTAAACATTAATGTTGCTGCTAAATTGAACCTTAACTTAGAAAAGCTATTTCTTAAATCAGTCTTTTGCAATGCACAAGGGTACAAGAAACAGTTTGCTCTCACTGCTACTGTAAGTTCAGATAAATCATGTAATGAACACATAGAATGCGTGATTAAGAAATCAAGGAAAAATGTAGAAAATTCACCAAAATAAGAAAATAAAGACTGAAAATTAATAAAATCATTCAGGAGCAATTTGACAACATACAGTGATAGAGGGTTTTAAAAACTTTATTTTTACATTAAAAAAATATATTTTTAAAAAACATTTTTACACTGTAATAACATAAGAGTTTCCTTATATACATTATTAAAATTAAAATAAAAAAATGATATGCACATATAAAAAGTATTTTTTATCTGAAGATGGAAGATGCTTGGCATGTTTTATGATCTATTTACAGACAACTAATCAGCAGAAACATCCAAGGTGAAGGTGAGTGATGATGAAGTGCCAGCAAGCAATGGCCCTGCAAGACTTAAGGACAGTGAACAAGGGCCTTAATTGTCCACACTGAGTTTGGGCAATCAAATGACAGCCCAAAAGCAATGCTGCATGAGCCTGCTGGACCAGAGACACTCGGAGTCTTTTTCAATGTCCAGATAGGAGATCTGGCTCTTTTAATTTGGAGCATTTAATATGCACAATTCCTTCAAACCATCATTCTGAATTTTCATCTTTGACATACGTTCAGCAAATAGAAAAAATTAAAAAGTAATGAGGAGAGTTCCCAACTGCTTTGAGAAGATTCCACATATGTGCTAATTAGCGATTCTGTCTGAAAATATTCCCTGAAAGCTGTATGGGTAGTGCAGCCTGGGATAAATAATGCAAATGCCCCATGGCACTGTCACAAACACCACAATCAGTGCTGTTTGCGATTTCAGTGAGACTCTCCAAGTTCTGCACCTGAGACTAAAATATTAATGAAGTAAAACTGTAGTAAACAAACCTCCAGCCCCATTCCCCCACCCACAGTCAGCACACACACACACTCATGCACCCCTCACCCACTGGCTTTCCTGGCACAGGATAAGAAGTATTTTAGGAAGATGAAAGCTGACTTGTGAATCTTTCCTTTGTACATAAAACTACTCCTTCCCCCAGTTGGTACACCAAGCATCTCTTCATCACTGGACTAGTGTCTACACAGACCTTTGATGCTAGAAATGGAAGGAACATTGCTGCATGTTGATAACAATACCAAAAATCCTCAGCAACCTGGACTCATCAGTCAGTACAGATGAAAAGAAAAACCAAACAAACCAACAGTCTGCACCCATTTCCAGTTCCCCCTCCATACAGAGACATCAGGATGCAGTACAGTCCGAGAGCTGGCAGAAAGTTGCTATTGCAGATGACAGGCAAAACAAGAAGGTCTGCTCTGCCTTGAGACCTGAGCCAGGGAGTGGACTAGTGCCCTATGAGGTCCCTGGCTCCACGTGTCCATAATGCCACCCCAGAGGTTCAGGTTGCCCACAAAGACCATCTGCACTTGCTACAGGCGATGTCAGAGCATGCCACGGTGCAGCTCTCTGGTCACATAAAGGGCAGTAAAGATATAAAGATACCCCTGGCATGCTCTCCCTTTGGAAAAGCAGGCAAATCTTCAGGTCTCAGCTGTCCTTTAAAACACATTTTCATTTACTACAAAACCCAAACCCATCCCTGGAAAGTGGCACCGGTCTCTGAAAATACAAATTCCACTGACTTTCAGAGCAAATAAAAAAGGTGCCTAAGCAGTACTATCTAGCTATCTAGCTGCATAGTGGGCTGCCACTGACTTCTGAGGAGTTTAAGTCTTTAATCTACTTAGACACTTTGGAAAATATCACTCAGTTAAGTGTCTAAACCACTTCTGAAATAGGACCTAAGATCTCAAAATTGCAGAGTTTAAAGATCTTCATGCAGCATCCTTCTGGCTGCACAGATGCACCTCTGGAGTTAAATTTCACTCTCCTACAAATACAGCTTCTCTGCTAACTGCATCACAGCTATTTCAGGTACACGGCCAGAGTGAAATGCAGAGCGAATTCCAACCCCTAATGACTGTTCACAAACTATTGTCCAAGTTACAAATATCCATTAACCTGTCCACTCATATTTTATTCTACAGTCTCATACTGCAAATCATCCCTTCCTAGATTATGGGGACTGCACATTCTTGAAGTCTCTTTTATGAAATTACAGCCCTGCTGTTTTAGCTCGGTGTTACAATACCTGCCCACACTCTCTAGCACAATTCAGCATCAGAAACTAGTCTATAAATGTCAGTCCATGAACAGCATTCAGTAAAGCCAGTGGGAAAAATAACTCTTGCTAGTTTGATAAATGAGGGATAAATAGCACCATTAAGGGAGTTTCTAGCTGTATAGAAATGTATTCAGAATTTGAAGATCAGAGACAGAGGTCTCAGCTACCCCAGACTATGCCCGGAGTCAGTTTTCAGACTTTGTTTTGGCTGTGAGATCAGTACACTCTGGTCTGCAGAGCATCTGTGTCTGTTTGCCCATGTATGCCCAAAATCTTTCCCTGCTGCCTATCCTCGAGGGGTGGCTGTCCAGCTGGAGCTTGAGGATCCTGGGACACCCACTAGAGTGAAAACAACAGTGTATTTCCTTGACTACTGCTACTTTACTCCATAACTCAGGAAGCAGCATCCAAAGTTATGTACATCTACCTCAAGAGCATTAGTGCCAGAAGCGGTGCCCTTCTTCCCACACATCTTCTAGTGTGGGAGAACAGGTGGAAGAGAAATTGACACTGATCAGGGTTAACATTGGAATTTGCAGTGTGTTCTCAAAGTAAGTTTCACAGGACAGGATTTGATGAATGTGTGAGAAGGTCAGGCTGGAAAACCGCATGAGGGAGTGTGTGTGTACTGAGATGTGGCTGAAAACAGCCACGAGTGTGGGTATGCCAAGAAGTATCCTGGTTTATGTCCTGTGTAGCTTGATTGGTTTGAGAACACAAAAATGTTTAAATGCTGTGTGAGGAGAATGGGGGGAAATAGGAAATCTTGATAATAAGGAAGCCTGGGGACAAGAGAATCCTGGATTCTTGCTAATAAAAAAGAAGCAGCTTGCTTTACTCAGAAAAAGGCTCAGAGTCCTTTTTCTTCCCATCTTCATTCACCACATTCTAGTAGCTATTTTAGGAACACTTGAAATTCCCCTCAAAAAGCCAAAGTGTGACCTAGACTAGCCCAATACTATGACAAATGAAATTTTACAGTGGCTTGAGATGCGCTAATGAAGCTTGTGTTTGGCAGGCTGTTATCACCTGCCATCAGCCTTCCTACCACTGCCTCAGTGCCCGCTTTTCCCTCTCCCTCAAGCACCTCCTGGATGCCTCCCAGCCCAAACCATGACTGCAAAATATCCCTGTTGTATAGCTGGCTTCTTAACCTCATTTAAATTCTTCCTTCAAGCTACCTCCACCATGATGCCCTCAAATTACCACCATCTTTTAATGAGAAGGATGCTATGCATACCCGTTTTATCGTTATTGTATTGTCTCAGCCCAGCTGCCTTCCACCCGGTAGCTCCTGCCTGTTATGCAGATTGCAAGCTCTCTGGGGTGCCAGCTGCTCTCTTCCTTGCATGTCTTCACAGTGTGTACCATGAAGGAGCCCTGATCCTGGACTGGGGTCCCATAACGCAAACAACTAGATAAAAGAATAATTTGTTAGCCTGGATTGCAAATCTTCTGCAAGAAAAAATAAAGCAATTTCCCCAGGCTGTCAGAGGCACTTTCATGTGTCAGTATCATAGTTCTCTTCTGGCGATGACAATGGTGCATCCAATTTCCAGGCACAAGAGGGAACGTTTGCTGTGCTGATGTGAGCTCTGTGTGTTGTTGCTCTACATCTAGCCATGCCATGGAGAACTGAACGGCTTGTAGGGAAGGGACTATTGGGAAGGCAGCTTTCTGTGGGATGTTATTTTTAGTGTGGGGTGAACTGAGGGGGTGGCTTTTGATGAGATTTTTCCTGTGTATGATCCCTTTCCTTTCAAGGAATGAGATATTTGGCTTGTGGTTTGATTTTGTACCTCATAATCATGACAGGAGAGGCTGTGTAAAGTTTGTTTGCCCGGATTTATTATTAATCACAATTCTGCACTCTGGGTTACATACACTGAAGTGAAATCACCACTGCAGGTCTGGCTGTGAAGCAGGCAATTTATATCTACATTCAAAATTCATACAAAGAATATTATATTATCAGTAGGTATGTGATCTGTCTTCCACCTGTCTAGAGCAGTCTCAAAAATATTCAGCTGCTGTACCTTTATTTCAGCTCACTCCTTGGGTAATTGAATCCAACTATTAGCAGCTAGGTACTAAAGTTTTTGTCCCTTAAGGATTTCACTTCTTGGTACAAAAAAGGTCAGCTCAGTCAGTAAGAAGCATTGATCTGTACTGTCAGCACCTCGCATCAGTGGTTTCAAATACTCCAGAGTCTGATCATAAATACATTTTCAAACAGGATGTAACCAATGGCATCTCCTTCTTCTGCAGAAAAATATAACAGTTTCCACTCAGCAAACACAGCACAAAGATGTACTTATCTATTGTGAGGAAAGTTATAACTATATAATGTTTTACAAATAATTCATACTTCATTTAAGGTTCCACTTGTGCTAACTTGACATGTTATGTACTTAACTTTATCATTTTCAATTGAAAATATGAAGCTCAAGCATCAGCAGCTTCAAAATAAAATCCAGATTTTCCCTCTTGCATAATAGTTTCCAAGTGTCCTTTCCCACTTCTGGTACAGAACTATTACACTAGCTATCTTCCAAACTTACAAATAAGAATTGCTGTTTTGCCTTCTATGTTAAGATATTTGAAATACAAAAAAAAAAAAAAAAAAAACTGCCCCTTTCTTAATGTTTAAAAACATGTCATTATCCCGAACTCATTCCAGCAATCTAACTCAGTTTCTCAGTAAAACAGTAGTTAAACAAGTAATTGATTTAGCTTTGCAAAGAAAAAAAAAAAATCACTGCATTGTCTACAGGGGAAAAAAAAGTTTGGTCAACTCTGAAAAATGAAAGGGAAATGGAAGTGTTTCAGACTTCTTCACCTCAAGTATCCCTTTGTTAATACCACTGAGACCCTGGACGACTGACATCTGTCAGGCAGGTGATCACACCGCTTTTGTCCCAACTTAAGGCATTAAAAGTTTGTGATGTACCCTGTCAGGACTCTACTGAAATCAATAATAGTTGTCCCATCAAATTAAAATCTGTAGGTTTTGTTCCACCTATTAACTAGGATGTGGCCATTACGTTGCTTATTCTAAAAACAAATTTCTTAGGGGTATTCAAGCCTTTGTTATCGTGTAATCTATCAACTGTGCCTGTACTATTTCCTTAGTCTCAAATTTGAGTGATAACATAAATAATGGCTTCTGTGGATTTCTGTATATATTCTCTCTTTTATACAGCAGGACCAATAGGTTACATTACAGTTTTTCTAGTCTGTAAGTCTTGCTTGAACAAAATCTCATTTCATTATTCCATCCAATGCTTTAACTATGTGCTCCAGTGCTCCAGTGCTGGTGATCCACTTCATTGGTTCTTCCCTAGTTACCAGTACTTTAGCTGTTTATTGAGGACTGGTCATTGGACCTTTTAAATTGATGACTACCATGCAGAAATTAGACCACACATTTCTTGATTAAATTTAAACTTTCAATTTTTGAATTTTCAATTCAATTTAAAAGAAGGGGAAATGGATCAGTCACTGATTTAAAACCTGCCAAATATTTAGGACACACCTGCATGCTGCACTCAAGGTGGGCTGGACAGCCCATCTGCAAAAGGAGGTGCAGCTGCCTAAAAACTGTTGCATCTCATTTTGCTTTGGCTTCAACCATCTCCATACACCTGCGTGCTGCAGATGCTGTAGTCTCCAGTTTCTCCCAGTTTGACTGAACCCTCGCTCATAGTTCATTTGAGTATCCCAAACATTGCTGAGGCACTGCAGACCTCTATCCTCCATTTTCCCAGAACTCTTACCAGTTTATGTTTCTTTGAAAATGAGGCTAAAATTCAAAGAGAACAATCCGTGCTGGACATGCTGCAGAGCATGGTACCTCAGTCTCCAAGATGGCAGTCTGAAAAGCAGGCACAGGGTACAACTAAATGGCCCAGGTGCTGCCCCGGCTCCCAAAGTATCTGCTCATCACCTTGAGGGTGTTGTGGTTCCTGAACGAGGATCTCTCATGTAACAATTCCGACCAGCCTCATGTCCTTACTGCAGCAGTGGGAAGCTGGGAACAGACCTGTTTATTGCCTAGAGGGGTACCAGGGCTACTTTCAGTGCTCCTGGACCTGTGAGAAGACACTCTGTAAGGGCTCTGTCCTTCCTCTTGTGCCACCTCAGTGGCAATGTTCCTGTGCCCAGGACAATGCTATATGACAGACCCCATCCTCTTGCTCAGCCCTCCCGCTCACTGCCAGCTCCAGCAAAGGGAATGAATAAATGAACAGGTCAGGGAGCACCACAGGAACAACGAGCTCCTGGAGGGAGAGCCCAGAGTTTGTGGGGAGCCCTTGGCTGGCTAGAAAAAAACCAGAGGGACAGACTATTTCTCAGGGCTGCAGTTACTCATAGGAGGTGCTGAAATGACTTGGTGAAGGTTAATGCTTGGGCTAGCTGGGAAATGGCAACCTTTTGGTGTAAATGTGGGTCTATTAAAGAGGGAAGTCACCCTTCGGGGACTGCGGTGGGGGAGGCAGGGGAGGAGAAAGGGAGCTGAACTTTCAAAGTGGGAGGTTGAGCTGTGGCCTGTATTTTCTTCTCTACCCACACTGCAGTGCTTATTTGCTGCTGGGGCTTATTAATTTTTCACTTATGCCATGCTAAAAATAGTTAATTATTGAAAATGCATATCCGTCTGATGGTGAAAGGCTGTCTCTTCCGAACAGGTGACTAGTTCAGATAACCCCAGAAGGCACTTCTGGGTCTCCTAGACCCTTGATCAAAATTTCTTTTTTAATTTGAAAAGAAGAGAAGTGATTAAAACTGAAAATGATGGTGAGTCTAATGAAAGCTTCCTCCCTCCTTCCCCAAGAGCTGGTGTAATAGGCTGAGTTTTCTTTCATTTCTTCCTTCTTTCTTTCTTTGTTTCTTTTCTTCTTTCTCTATTTCATTTTTTTCTCTTTTTTTTTTTTTTTCCAAATGAGTATTTTCATTGTATACATCATGCTAGTCCTTTGATTAAAAAAAAAAAAAAATCAGATGTAGATATTTTCCTGTAACAATAGAGTGAATGTGTATGGTTAATATTACTCACAGTGCTGGTGAGATTTCAAAGGCTGGAATGTCCAGACTAAATACACAGCAGAAAGATCAGTTCTTTAACATTTCAATTAGACAGAAACATGAAACAACAGGCTAGTGACTTCAGCTTCTCAAAATTAAACAGTCTGACATTGCACAGAACACCCATGGAAATTCATTATGCCTTCACAGCTTAAATCTCC